>NW_021680443.1:436219-436501 GCF_001412515.2 Diachasma alloeum | reverse complement strand
TAGCTTCCAGGGAGCATTTGGGTTTGTTTGAAGGATTTCCTACCCTTCAAACCATGAGTATCGGTGTTGGCGTCATTCCGAGAGGTAGCGACGCCATTCCGCGTGGTCCAACTGCTTTACCGAAAAACGCACTAATTCACTGTTAATCACCTCTCAATAAGTACACGAGTACTTACCATCGTCTGGAGCGTTGATTTCGATTGGATTTGGATTACGGGGCCTCGATAATTACCTCGAAAGAGAACTTCTTCAGGGAGCTAAATCGACTCGTACCTCACTCTT
>NW_021680443.1:435401-435987 GCF_001412515.2 Diachasma alloeum | reverse complement strand
GGAATAAGGTAGCTTATCTACAGAGGGCACTCTCCGGAGAGGAATTAGGACTTTACCAACGAAAACTCAAACGCAAACTTAACTAAACTAAAAGCCCAATGGCGATCCGTTTCGACGACTGGGCAATCGTCTCCACGGCCTTCCAACTGAAAGCCCTAACACTCTCGCTCAAGGGAGCGCAAGCATTTCAACTCGACCTATGTACTCACTCTATCGACAAACCAAAAGGGTTACAGAAAACACTGGGTAGCACATTATCTTGGCCAAATATTCCACGGTGATATCCTGATCCTTAACCGAATTTACGTAGGGAAATCTCAAAATTACTAAACTTTAACTCAACAAAAATGACTCGAAAAAAGAAATATCTGCAAAATATCTGGTTTATTTAATGAAGTTATTTAATGAATATTGTTCTAAAATTTTAGGGAATCGATTCACGCGATAGGTAACCAATTTAAGTAGTTTTCCGAACTTAAGGTAGCTCTGAAGTAGAGTTAAGGTAGCAGGTAGCTCTAATTCTCTGTATAGATTGTTATCACGACAAAAAGGTAACAGTTTATAAAATCTTACTCTCTCTCTCTCT
>NW_021680443.1:406083-435182 GCF_001412515.2 Diachasma alloeum | reverse complement strand
TCTCTCTCTCTCTCTCTCTCTCCATACATAAATACCCTGGAGTTCCGCAGGTGACGAATTCGCCTGGAATTTCGTCACAAATTGTTTGAATCAAGTAAGAAATTATTGGTTGGGTAATTTTTGAGTCAAATAAGGAATGCTTTGAAGAAATTTCCATTTTTAATAGTTGAATAACGCAGAAACTATATAGTATGAAATTTTAGAAAAAATTCACCGTATTCAGAATTTATCAATCTATCACGCATTAATGGTTACCAAACTCTAATGCAATCATCGCTGAAAGACCGATTTCTTTAACTTGAAATTTTTCCTGAACTTGGGCTCGAACCCATGACCTTACGACTACTAATACGACGCCCTAACCACTAACCTAGAGCGCAATTCGTAAAATCTCTACTTCAAATCATCTGTATTAATTTCTGTTTGTTTTTTTTCAACATGAACGTTTTATTATTCAGTACATAGAGATATTAAGTGATTCACCTTAAGTTTAATCGGTAAATGTATTCAATAACCACCAAAAAATAAAATACTGATTCAAATCGACGTTGCTTTCATTCTAACCGATTTTCGGGTTTATTTAAGCCGAATGACTCGGAGTACGTCAATCCGGATTCTGGGTTTGATATAAGTCGATAATGGGGTTTATTTCATAGGCCAGTCAAATAAGGACTTTTTTTTTTGGCTGAAATCAAAGATGATAGAAGAAGGATAGAAACCATAATATATCATGCGGAAAAATGATATGACACGCATACTAAGTTTTTAGCATTCTAGTGAGCCGGGAAATTGTTTAAAACGTTCAAAACTGCAAGATCGGTGCAGAACTGCTTAGGTTGGAGAAAACTTAATAGATAAGATGAAAATTCTTAAGACATAATTTATAGAGCATTATATTTTCTACAGAAGAGTCAGTGGTGGCATATTCCTAATATCAACCGTTAAGCTACCAAGTACACTCAAAGTTGAATGACGGAAAAGCTGATTGTCCGCCAACATCGAAAAGTCCATTTTTGTTACAAAATGCTAATGATGTATGAAAATGTTGATTGAAAAATTTGGAAAAAATCAGGATGCATTTTGACACTTCACAGAATGTTTTCAAGGGAGGATTTTTTTAACATCGTTTTTAGATTTTTCAGCCATCTTCATTTTTCTCTTTTTTCTTTTCATTTTTCAACCAAAAGTTGCCATAATATAACTTTTGATTCAGTTATCTAATTGGAATGAAAGTAAATGCAGATTTTTTTCGTTTTCTGCACTTCATTTTTTCTCTATTGACTTTTTCACTCAATTTGCATATTTAACTGTTCATTTATTGATAAACTAAACAAAAATGCTATTTCCACATATCATCTTGTGACAATGAGGGCATTGTTGATTCTCCTCGATTGGACGTGTGATGGGGCATCGGTCGCGGTAAATTAATAATAATTAATACATAGCGAAGGTACCGGGTGTCCACAATCCGTTTGGAGGTTAGGGTATTCACTCTAACCCTCAGACTCGAGTACAACCGAAGAGTAGACCACAGGAATCACCGGAGTTCATGTGCTACGCACAACGGAGCTCTCGAATGCACTCAACACCCAGGAGAGAATCCGAAGGAAAAACTTTTCGAGTTGAACTGGAGGGTCATTCACACACATAACATCCTGCTGTGATCACTTATGGAAAGGCTCCATTTGAACTTTGGCGGCTTTCACCATCCGCTACACGGCGGCAGCACCTACCGGAGCGTAGTTACCGGTATGGGCCGAAGGGAAAGTGGCGAACTGTGGCAAAGTGCAGCTGATTGTTCAACTGTCACTGGTGTACTGAGAGTGCAGGATAGCGCAATGATGAGGAACTATGCCGAAATTCATGATTGACTGGGAGATCCACCGGAGTCAACTGGACACCCTCAATTCTAATTATATACTAGTACTACAGGTGGCGCCACCTAACAGCCCCAAGTAAATGGAGCAATCTCATTGGGTCTCCGGAAAACTCACTCGTCCAACAGAGTGACTGTGACCGGAAGTGATACAGGGCCGAGTAACCGAGAAAGATTTCCGTCTTCTTCTCATGACTCTGCGTAGTAATCTTCCAACTGTTGCATCAGCTCATTTTGTCTCTGTGAATTATCGTATTTTCTCGTGGTTTTCTTCGTGTTTCTCGCCTGAGTGGACATCCAGCCGAGAAAAGGACCTGAGAGGACTACACCGGAGGCTTTTCCAACCGCTGGAGAGGCGTTTTTCTTGAGAGTTTTCGAGATATTTGCGTATCGTAGAGAACCGGATGGAAATCACGTACCGAGCGTCGTCGAGATTGGATTAAGAGTGAGTTGCATTATTAGGTGTACCACTTAATCTTTCCCGTTTTTTTCATTGAGTACGATGTCTTATTTAAAATTTAAAAATTTAGGCACCCGTTTACGATTTTGAAGAGTGAACCTTGCAGTTTTTAATACGCTATATGCTAGGCTTGGAAAAGCTGTATAACTTCACAAGTGTATGAGTATACACGATCGCGACCGATACGCACCACATTCGGCACTGTATTCTCTACGAGTTCCAAGAAGGTAAAAAAGCCATTGAAGCCCGCAATTCGATTTGTTCTACTCTCGAAATTAATATTGCGTTTTATGATACTTGTAAATATTGGTATAGATGCTTTAAAAATAGTGATTTCGATCTCAGTAACCGGGAACGTCCTCTGAAATTGGAAGATGCTGAATGGCAAAAATTACTCGACAAAGACTCAACGCAAACCCAAAAAGAGCATGCAGCTCAACTAGGAGTTACTCAAGTCGCACTCTCTAAACTATTACACGCAATGGGAAAAATACAAAAGGTAGAAAGATGGGTTCCACACGAACTGACTGAACATAACTTCGGTCAACGCATGACCACTTGTTTTTCGCTGCTCATCAAGTGCTGAAAGAAAAATTTTTTGTCAAATATTTTGACATTGCTAATCGCACACCCAAAAAGTCATGGGAGGATCCCGTACAACCATTGATATCCATTTCCACATAAAAAATTCACTTGAAAAAAGTTCTCCTCTGCATCTGGTGAGATATGAAGTGTGTACTCTGTTACGAACTTTTGGAAACAATGATCGATGATTTCATCACCTCAAAGCCTGCAAGTTTTTTTCGCGACGGCATTCATGTTGCCCGATCGATGGCGCAAGATTATCGAAAACGATGGACGATATTTCGAGGATTGATCTAGTATTCATATACCTTATAATGTGACATATTTTTTTATAAAAAAAGGGAAAAATTAAGTTATACACCTAATATTATTGTCATTATTTTGGAGTTCGCTTCGAAAAGAGTTTCTTTTTTATTTTACATCTCGAGAACCGGATATCACTATCGGTGATTATAATATATATTCTTTTATTTCGGATCAATTTAGTTAATTGAAGTTGGGAGAGGCACAGAACCTCCAGAAAGATAAAATTGTTTTCTTTTGTATCATCTTTCCTCGTAATATACGCCACTGTGTCAATTGTCTTTCAGTCATTTTCTTTATCATCCATTATCACTAGGCGTGTGTTCCTCACCCTTCCTCCCTTCCTTAATTTAAGTGGTTGACGCGAGTTCAAGGGACAACAAATCGGTAACCTTGAGCATTGGACTCGTGTTCTGGAGAGGTCGGAGCGAGAGGAAACAGCGTGATAGTTTCTGCGGAAGCTGAGCGTCAAGAGTACTGGTCCATGAGAACCGATGAAATCTTGTATGTATTTTGGTATTTTTGATTCGAGTTCCAGGGAAATTTTGCTCTTTGTCATTAACCTGAGTCGAAAGATATTCTTACAATCTAACTGAAGAAATTTTTGGTTACACTGAGCAGCTTTATCCCAAACATGAAAAAGCAGCATTAATCCTAAATTTTATCAAATTTCTCCTTGCATTTGTTAACATAGATTTTTGATAAAAAAAGGAAAAATTATCTTTTTTTTTTCATTTTTTCATTGTCAAAATTTTTTTTGATTTTTCAGTGATTTTTTCCATGCACTTGGTATTTCTTCATATTTCTAATACTTGATGAGTTATGAATTATTTTAGATTTAAGAAGAAATGCTCGTCGTATGGCTCTCACTCCGCGCGTTTGACCTCCCCACTCCCCACGTTTTCTGCGTAGAGGAACTTCCCGAAAAGTTTCCATTGGTTCTTTATCAACACATATTATTAAAATGGAAAAATTACAGCAACCTTTTCTGTTAACAATTGAATGGCGCACAAATTTCATGGCAATTTCTGCTTTGAAACTCTGTACTTAAAGTGCAAATTGGATGAGAAATTATATTCACGATATCGTTTTTTCCTTTCAATTTAAATTTTGTAATAACTTCTCCCAGATAAGGAATTTTAGATAAAACTAGAGAAAACTGATTACTGAACAATTTTGGCGGGGGGAGGGGATTGTCAATTTTTTAACCCTTCACGTACGGGCTCCATATACTATACCGACTTGAGTTCTTTTCCTAACGGCCGGGGTCGGTATACTATACCGACCCTGCCGCGCAAGATAAAAAAATCAATATCTAGAACACTATTGGCGATAACTAGATAAATTAAATCGATTCTTAAAGGAGAGTCACTGTAGAACACCCTCATATATGATTTTCATTTTTTAGTACCTGCGGAATATTTTTAATTATCATCCGAATTTAGCAATGAAAATTTTCACGTCGCACCGCTTCGAATGTCTCGTTAATCGAGAAAATTTTGTAGGAAAATTTTGAAATTAATGTCAAGAGTTCTCGGAAGATCTACCTATTGGTGGATGTAGAAAACATTTTGATAGAATGATTAGTTTTTATAAAATAAATGAATTAACGCAAATCGGTTATTTCAGTAACCACAAAAGTGACAGACTTGAAATGAGTCTTAAAATTTTCCTTTTAAATTTGATAAATCGAAACGGCTGTTAAAAATCCGAATGAAGTTTTTGATTAATTATTACAAATTATTGAGAAAAATTTGCGCAACGCTCCGCCTCTAACGCGTGGAAAGGGAACTCGTGCGTGTGTGCGCCTGTCGGTGAGACTCGTGGCTCGACAGTAGCGTAACGATTCAGTGGTTGAGGTTCCTCGCATAATCGTCTCATTGTGTTTATTTTCATGCAGTGCGTTTGAATAGCATTTGAAAATGCCAGATATATTACGGGATGATGAAGACGTAAGAGCACTACTGGAGACTTCTGATCTAGAGGATACAGACCCAGAAACAGATGAGGATAGTAGTGATGAATCTATTTTTTTCGAGGTAACCATAGTTTTTTTCGTTGGTTTGTTGACATGCGTTCTCTTCTAACTCGTTTCTCGTGGCGTTCTTTTTTTTTCCTTTTTTTTCCGGGAAGGTTGCGTTGACGCATTTTATTTCAACTTTTATTCTTTTCTAACACTTGTCTCTCTTTTTCATTCTTGAATATCTATCAGGATTCTGATGATGAAAGAACATCAGATTTTAAAGACTGGACCATCACAGATGATCACGAGTTCCGATGGGAATCGATGAAAAATTATGCTAAGAAAAAAGAAACCTTTACTGCTAGACCAGGACCTCAAAAGGAAGCCAGATTCATGAAAACTGTTGTTGACTCCTTCCAGCCGTTCTTCTCACCTGATCTAATTAAATTGATTACTGAAGAAACTAATAGATATGCAGAGCAAGTCCTCGCGAAGAAAGCCAACAGTATCTTCAAAGTGCGCTCCAAGAAGTGGACTCCACTGGAGGAGGATGAGTTATATGTGGTTCTAGCAGTCATAATGTTGATGGGCATCGTTCAAAAGCCTAGCATAAAAATGTATTTCACAAAGAAGAGACTCATTTCGACACCTGGATTCAATGATGTTATGACTAGGGACAGATTTGAAGAAATTTATTTGTATTTGCATTTTGCTGATAATGCAAAGCAGGCTGACTATGCTGGACCATCGCAGCTGTTCAAAATTCATCCAGTACTGAATCACTTAAAAGATAAATTCTCCTCTCTATACACTCAAAATCAGAATATTGCAATCGATGAGTCATTGCTTTTATGGAAAGGACGACTCTCGATAGAGCAATATTTGCCTCTAAAATCAGCGAAGTTTGGCATCAAGTTGTTTGAATTATGTGACTCGGTCACTGGTTATCTGTGGGGATTTATTATTTATCTCGGTAAAAATAGTGAAATTTCTTCGGAATTGACCAGTGATACTATTCCTAAAACTTCTGCTATCATTCTAAAACTGATTGAAACGCTGTTAACTCAAGGGTACACTCTGTGGATGGACAATTTTTACAATAGTCCTCAACTGGCTTTCTATCTAAAATTTCATCAGACCGACTGTGCCGGTACCTTGAGAATCAACAGAAAATCGATCCCAGCCGCTGTCAGTGAGAAGAAATTGAAAAAAGGAGAAATCATTGCACTACATGATGGTCCAGTAACAGTAATGAAGTGGTGGGATAAGAAAAATATAACAATGATCTCTACATTCCATGATGATTCAATGACAACTATTACCAAGGGGCCGAACGAAACGAAGAAGCCAAACTGTGTCCTCGAATATAACAAGTACATGGGGGGTGTTAACAGGAAGAGAAACAACAAGTGGTACATGAAGCTCTTCAAACGACTCTTAAATTCTTCAATTATCAATGCTCACATAATATACAGGAAGAATACTGGATCACAAATGAGTCAATTGGATTTTAGGACACAACTTGCCGAGGGTCTCATTGCAAAGTATAAACCGAACCTCAAGGAAACTGCTTACCCCGATGTCACATCGGTAAAACGACTGACTGAGAGACACTTCATTACAAGAATTCCCAAATCCAACAGTATACTGCAGAAACCTCTGCAAAGGAGATGTGTCGTATGCACTAAGCATAGCAGTAAGAAGACTAGTGTATTTGAATGTGTGGATTGTAATGTTGGTCTTTGCCTCGACGATTGTTTCCAAATTTTTCACACCAGAGAGAATTACTGAAGACGAAACTGGATAAATCAAATTTGTGTATGTGATATTAGATTGACTGAGAACAATATTAGCGAAGAGTTCAAGTGCGGATGGGGGATATTATGGAGGTGGATATGGGTGAGATATGTTTATAGTATTGTCTTTCGTGATTTTAATTTGTTTTATGGTATAGAAGAGAAATCCAAGTATAAACGGTCCGAGAAATGTGAGTTTTTAGTCTGCTCAGGCGAAAATGGAGTCAAAATAGTTTCAATATCACAGTGAAATTCACAAATTGACGAAAAAAATTCATTGAAAATCCTTTTCAATGGGGTAGAAAATTCGATCAGGTTTTCTATGGAACTTGTATTGAAAATAATTCAGCTTTCAGTCAATTTTATTAGAGGATTCAAATAGGCAATTTCCAAAAGGAATTACTTAATATAAAAAGATAAGTAGAATTTCAGGTTTCATATTTGAATGGAAAATACAAAAAAAATTAACAACATATTCATTATATTATTTTTATTCTTTTATGCCACAATCCAGAAATTCGGGACAAACTTGTTTCCAATATCACTGTTAGGTGATGAAATGTCGGGAGTGATTGAAATTCTGGACTCGAATGACTCATGACTCATTGAAGGATTGTTCCATATATCTATTTTTCACTGAAACATTTTCCCTAAGAATTGCTCGACATAGCTCTTCGGAGTTTTTTTTACTATGCTTTTTTTTACTCGAATATTCAACCAAGAATTTAGAATTTTATAACCGAAGAATTTTTTCAGAAAATCTCTATGTCATGAATTGTTTGTAAAATTATCTTCTATCAATTTTGCTAATAGAAATTCTTTTAGTCATCATTTACTTTGAAAAAAAAAACGCCGCTGAACAGCTGAAGTTTTCATTACAATCGGCAAAAACTAATTAGAAGTTTAATATAAATCCAATAAAATTTTCTAACCCATTCCCCAGGTTTCTTATTGAAAATTCATGTTCAAAAATGCAGTCCTATATAATTCAAACTTTTTGTGATGGCAAATTTGTTATGAGACTATGGGAATTTCCGGCGGAAATAGTCAGACAGATGAGAATTTTTCGTTCATTATAAATAACAAACCCAAGAACTCCACGAGCCGCATATACATTCACAGATAGTATTGTTTCAACACCTTCATTATCATATGCAATAGCAAAGTTTCAGGGGGTGCTGAGTGTTATATTTCGGAGTGTTTGATGTAAGAAGTGTTTCCAGAAAAAAATAATTAAATAAAATAGTGCCGGTCAAGGTCAGAATTCCACCGTTTACTAATATCAGTTGAGTGCTTTATAATGGAAAAATTATCGAGCAAGTGATGCGAGATTTCAATTGGAATAGTTGGATAAATGAGTGTTTAGCATTGTTAATTGAAAATTGTCAGGTACTTAATCGAAAACGTGAGTCAGTGTAGCCATAAGAAATTCACTGCACCATATCAACACAAGATACTCCTGCCATGTCAAGTTTTTTATAAAATTAGTTGATAGGCATGCAACATTTAAAAAAAATGGAAATAATGAGTATTCCCGGAGAAAATATTTGAAGAGGTGGAATTTCGTCAGTATTGAACGCCAAGAAAGATGAATACTGAATTTGAAAGTTGAGTTATTGTTGACATGACAGATCTGTTATGATGAATATAAGTACAATGTATTATTACTGTTATGTTTTCTGCGAGAATATTAGAGGAAACTTGTAGTGATTGTTAGGAATAAGAACTTTTATATTGAAGCTAAATGTTGAGTGAATAAATCAAGTACTTGTGATACTGCAATTATGGAGAAACAAAACAAAATTCGGTTGGATGTTGGTGGTTTCATGTTGAGAGTATTGAGATAATTTTTCAAACTCAAAACCACATAATAAACGTAAATTTGAAGAGAAATGGAAAAATTTGAAATTTATTCATTTAATTTGTTCCCCTTCGCATGCTAAGGTACTGCTTAGTGCCACTCACACGACGTCGAGCGTGTTGAGTGCGTGCGCCCCGCCTACTGACCAACCGTTATTGGAAAATATTATTAAAAAAAGATAAATTGTTGAACTATATGTTGCAACTCATTTCCACACATAATTTTTTTTTTCAAAATTTTTCCTTTTGGTTTCATTGTTTTGCGACTAACCAATCGCTAGTTAACTATTTTGTGTATAAACAATGATATAAAAAAAACTATGAGGGATATGAAGTTTAAATGAAGCTCACTAATTGCGCAAGTGATGGTAGTATCCGTTAGAATTTTTTCAGATTTTTCACAGTTAGATTAATAGTTTTTAACACGATTGAAAAAAAAATGTATTTAAGAATTTGATGAAAAGTATCGTTTTTCAGTACATATCTCGCAATTGTTCAAAAAGCACAAATCGGAAAATTTTGAAACTTGAGCCATTTACAGTTAAGATGACGATCCTATACATAAATTTTATTTCATAATTTTTAATCAACTGGTTCAAAAGTTAGTGAGCTTCAAACATCGGTTTCGTGTTAGTCGCCAGGCCCCGGCCGTTAGGGACAGCGCGCGTGGCATCGAGCCCGTACGTGAGGGGTTAAGTTATGAATTCTCAATGCACTACCTCCCCCCTCCCGTAGTTGATTTAGCTCGTCGTTGAGTTTTTCACGGTTATCTCCGAAAGTAAGGGACATATCAAATTTTTACTGAAAAATGGTGAGAGAATGGAGGGGGAGGTTCTCAATATTTTTACTTATGAATTCTCAATGTACAATCCCCAATGCAAAACTCCCTCCCCAATTTTTCAGTAAAAATTCCCTATCTGCCTTAGTTTTGGAGCTATCCTTGAAAAACTCACCGTCAAACTAAATCGTCTTCGGACGGGGGGGGGGGGGACTTCTACTGAATTTAAGGACAAATCGGCTTGAATTAAACTAAAAAAATCGGTTTGAATCAAACCGAAAAATCGACTTGAATCAACTCCATTTTTCGACTTGATTCAGACCGATATTCATTTAAAGTCTTGATCATTATCGCAGCCTACCTCAACCGGGTCGAAGCGATGTAAAATAACGATTAAAAAAAAATAATAGCAAGCATATTGATGATGGTATAAGCTAACAATCAGGATGGCGAGCCTATTCGACAGAAGCCATATAACCATTACTTTCTGCGTTGTTAATCTTTGGTCTTCCTCTCTACACCAATTTCATTGGTAATAAGCCTCCGAACGATCTGTAGTAATGCTTTGTGACGAAATTTTAAGCCATTTCGTCGCTTGACCGACCACGAGGGTAAATATATTGACTAGAGAGAGAGAAACGTGTGACGAAATTTTGAAAAATTCCGCCCTGTACACGACCTGATCGTAGAATTCCGAATCAAAATGTAAAGAGTGAGTATGTATAGAGTGGTTTCTTGGATTTTACGAGAGAGAGTCGCGATTTTTCCATTTCAAAAGTTAGCACCCCTATCCAAGGGTGATACCCCCCATTCTAACTTCAGCTCACGAGGACCAGCCATCAGGAACCTCAAGATACTAGCCTCGCGGGAAAAATTAACGTTTGATTCAAATAAAATCCAAAAGTAAATAATACAAAGTGTCGATTCACATTAAACACGAGAAGTCATAAAATATCCGGGTAAATTGAAAATAAATCATTCGTTGCCTTCAAAATTTTTGTTACTTTTGCGGTTTGTTTCGGATCTTATGAGATTGAATTTAGGTTATTACGGTTTAGAGTAAATGTACAGATAATTGTATTTACTGTTTCGGTTAATTTATTATAAATTCCTCGCGAATCCTGAGAGAGGCGAAGATCCACCGTGGTTCAGAGCCGATAAACCGAACTTCCCGGTGAGATCTCGTTGATCTCGTTGAGTCCACGTTGCTGATCACTGAGGTTGAGATGAAATACTCACGCTCCCCGGCTGATGCACTTCGTGGAGCTGTTGAAGTCACCAGTACGGCTGGAAAGCCATGCAGGTGAACCTACTCCACTTATCTGCATGGATTGCCATGGACTATCTTCAGTTTTACGGTTTTGTTGTCGGTGATTTCCCAATACCTTCCGGGAGAGTGACAGCGACGATCAAGTGCACTTGCTCAGGTGAAAAGTGCATTCACGAGAAAGAAAGGCGAACGGCTGCCCAAAAAATCCCCCATGCCGAGTTTCGTTTCGTTACCAACAACTAATTTGGGTTAATATCCGGTTAATTAAATTTCTGATTAAGAATTATGCCTTAACGCCGAAGTTCGTCAAAATTACGTTTGAATCAAACTCCCTGCGCGCTAGTCCACATGTACGGCCCCCGGCGACAGCTAGACGGCGCGCCAGTCGCGCCCACCGGCGATAAGCTTCCGCCAGTCAAACGAGAGTTGGTTGAAAAACTACTGCGGAGAAGACCCCATCGAGACGAGTGACAAGATCCACAGTATTGGTGAGGGATCATCGCCGAGGCCCAACACGAGGAGAAATGGTAAGCATGGCTTTCACCATGTGCACTCTCTCCCGAAGAGAGAAGTGCATTTTTCCATAGTGGGCCCCATAGATAACCCCCTGGGAAGATTACACCGATCCTTAGAAACGACTGACACCCAGATGCATTCCCAGCCACCAAACACTTCCCTGGATGAGCTGATAAGTGCACCAACTGAGTGCATAAAACTCTTGTCTAGATCGCTGATCCTTTCCCTAGAGATGACACTGTCAGTAAGCTCATTGTCACAATGAAGATGAAGTCCAGGACCCACACGAGAGGATGCACATACCTCACGCCCTGTCGTGAAGACATCGTGCCTCTTGGGCCACAAAGATGACTTTATAGGACCATCAGTGAACCACATGAGTGCATGATTCGTCCGCAGGGATCTTCGGGACATGTGGGAAAGTTTGTGTACTACCTCTAGTGGGAAAAAGGGAATAAAACGTGTGTAAAAGTGCACACATGCTCTCCAGTTTCTGTGGGCGAAACTGCAGTGCACCCGGTGGGTTAAATCGTCACTCGAGCGAATTGAAACCTCAATACAGTGCTCTTCTAGCTTAGTATGATCTCCCGTTGTTTTATTCATATAATGTGGGGTTTTCTCGTGCGACGAGACCCCGAAAATCGCGGCATTGAAGCTCGTGAGCTCCAGGAATTTCCCGTTACGCTATGAAGCTCTCCTTTGGAAATGGATACGTCCATGGGGTAAAATGGTACTTTTGAGTGGTACTCTCGTTCTCCGTGTCCTTCTCATCACATACCTTTTCGTCTCCGTCAATTAATTTGCCGTCATATCATCATGTGGGAGTATTATTTGCCTGCAGATCCTCCAGCACTTCAGATTCCGTATGATGCGGAGCGATCGTTGGCATGAATTCTCCAAAACCTCCCATTCCCCTTCACGCAAATCTCTCTCATAATAATTAGTCGACTACTCTCACTCTCAATAGATAATTTTTGTTAAATGGAATTTAGAGTTTTGGAAATTGTATTTAAATCATGTGCGTAAATTAAATGCCAGATATTTTTCCCATTTAATTAAAGCCTCTCTATCTCTTGAGTTCCCCAATTTTATAGGGAATTAAGGGACTTTTGATTCGATTCTTTCTGATTGGATTTCTCGTTGTTTCGTTATATTTGCGACCCCTTTCCTAAGACCGAGCGACCGAATCCACCCCACTCTCCTAATTTTCTCCCGAGTCAGCTAGGTACAATTACGCAATCCTCTCCTCTCCGTTCTCTCTCATTTTTCCCAACCTCCAGTTATATTGTTTTGGTTTTTCTCTTTTCGTTCATTACGGTTACGTTTACGGTTTTGTTGTTTCTGCGTTGTTAAAAATCGACTAGCGCCCAATGACAGTTTCTCACAAGAGTGGCTGGCAGTTTTACGGTTTTGATTTTGGAGGATTTTGGGGAAGTTGGAGCGGAATTGACCGAAGGTAACAAACTCCGGCTGTCTTCATTCAAGGATTTTCGTTGCGGACGGAGGACTTTCGAATTTATTTGGTTCATTTGGAAATCGACGTCACAAACGGTATTCAGAGAGAGGGAATCAACTTTCAAACCGCGAAATTACGTTTCCCCATCGTCAAAAATCCTGAAATCCAAGCTCTTTTATTTTGTCCTGAAAGTTAACCCATGTTTTGTCTCCCCCTAAACATCTTTAATAGACGTGAAAGCTACGTAACGGCGTTAAATCGATTCCCACCGGTAAAAGGCAGAAATATCCGAAACAAAAAAAAATGAGATTCAATTAACGTCAGGAAAACGTTATTATAACAGTCCGGTTTAGTTACGCATTTTAGGTTCGATTGCCCTCTCAGAAGATCTGTGTAAATTCGATTTAAGGGCCACATACCACGGAGATCAAGGACGACATACTGAACCACCCCGCGGACTGTGACAAACCCCTTTTGCGATTTGTTCTTGGAGAGAGTACAAAAAGGAGTGAAATTCTCGAGCTGCCCTGGTCGCGAGAGTGTTAGGAGCTTTCTAATTTATACGGTTCGAAAGTCATGCGAGATGAATTAACTCATTTATTTCATGTGAATTGCCAGGGCCCTGACAGTTTTCATATTCGGTTGGGAATCTCCTAACTCCTCTCCGGAGAGTGGCCTTCAGGAATAAATTATCTAATTTCAGTCGTAAACAGAGCTAACACCCGCTCTCCAATCTTTAATACGGTTTGGTACGGTTCAGTTATGATAAAGAGTAAAGATCAATCCAATAGAACCACTCTAAGGAACACCCCATTCAATTATTTGAATCGAATTTCCCGCGCGCCGCCTTTCACCGGCTAGGGATTTCAAGGCGACGCAATGGGAGGCAATATTCTGGGGAAGGCAAAATGCAGCCCCTATAGGGTGATATAAGTTTGTTCGGGAAGTTTGAGTCGACAAAAAGATTAGTTAAGTAAAGCCGCTTCCAGGGCAAGGATCACAAAGGTCTGTTGGCGAGGTGTCCAAAGGTCCCCCGCGGTTGGCCGCTTAATCCGTAGTCAGATCAGTGGATCGCGGTTTGACTAACCGTTTAATTCATAATGGATGTCATGGAACGAAATAGTATTCAAAAATCAATCTCTGTGCAGCTCAACACATTTCAGTGTCACTCCATAAACTGTGTTTATATTACGGGGTGACCGCGTGGCGGGCGCCTACGAATTCTCAGAACAAAACATAGAACAGAGGATAATGAAAAAATGCGTTCCGTGTGGTCCAATGTTCTGGTCCTTATTTTTCTGAAATTACTCTAGGATAGTCGGAGTTACAGTAAAAATCGAGATGCGTCTTCTGAATGTGGCTGAATAAAGGATCACAGTCACATTAAATTATGAGTTATTATTCCAATTCTACCCCTAATTTCAATAAGTGATTTTCCCAGTCACAGCATGTTATTTGTTATAAAACTGAAAATATAGAAAATTCTTGGAATGAAATTCCTGATCTTGGAAAAATGAAAATGGAAATGATGCCTTGAACAACTGTGGTATTGTATATCCCATTATTCAGATACTACAATTATTTTAGTATTCACAGTCTCTAGTTTGTAGAACGCTTGATTGTTAATCCTCAACGACATATTTATTGTGGGCCTTATCCAAAACTTTTAGTTGTGGGCCTCACCCCAAGAATGTTAATTAATAATTACCAACAATTACCACTGGAGTATAAAATGTATCTCTTAAACGATCGTGTTACCCTCCGGTCAATTCCCAGTCTCCTGAACAATTCCCTGTCTCTCCAATTCCATTTCTCAATACAAAACCTTTGTACCATTCCCCCCATTATAGAAAATCCCTGAGTCTATTCCAATCATAATAAAACTTCAGAAAATGTCAAAACCATAATAAAATCTCAGACACTCAACATCCTAATGAGACCTCAAGAATTCGCCAGACAGCCACAAAACCCTTGGGACCTTTCTCCTGACATCACAGCCTAGAGTCTCCTCATGCCCAAATATGGTCATCCGTCGATCTTCTTTCCACTTTTCCTTTGCACCCTCAGTTGTATAAAACTGAGTACTTCCCTAATTTGTAGTCAGTAGCAATTTTCGCCATTGACAGAACCTGTTCTCAACCAAATCTTAAATAGAAATTATATATAAACATCAGTTTCCTTGAATCAAGAAACCTGTGTAAGAGAATTTATTTATCGGAAACCCAACAAAATTTAGCGACGAGGATCGGGATTAGTCCAACACTTGGGCAAAAACCAGTGCATTAAACCGAAATGAAGAGTTTCTGACCCGGACAAAAGCGACAGGATTGTGTAAAATTGGAGCAGCACCCACATCTCTTCATGGGCAGACGACCAGGTCTGGTTTCTCATCCGGACTTAGCACTTCCAGCACCAGCCGGGAGTTATCCAACAAACAACTGTAAGTACTGACACTCGGATGTTCAATATTTAATTTCGAACGAGATTTCTCTTAAATCCACAAATTCAAAATGAATGAACAACACCCTCCAATTCGAAATCATCAAAATGATTAAGTGAGTCAACATCCACCAGCGGAAGCGTTGTCCCTAAATTTCTTAATAAAATCAATCCCAGACATTTTCGATAGCAATCGTTTACAAGTATGTAGCTTCATAAAACAAGTTGATGGATTATCGCGACAGAAATTCAGAAACGTCCAATGTTTTGCAGATTAAAATCCCGAGCGCGCAGCGCGATGGATTTTTGTGCAAAACTTATCCCGATCCCTTGATACGCAGAAAAACATGAGGGAAATGTTCGATTAATTTTGGAGGTCGAGTGGTATTCGACGGATTATTTTTGGTAATTGGATCCTTCCCAAACCGACTCATTTTGAGTTTCTTCATGACTTTCTTTCACTCCACAAGATAATATTTGACAGTTATTTGGTCAGAGAAACAATTACAGAGCTAGATGGAAATTATCAAAAGGTACAGAAAAATTATCAAAAGCTAGGGGGAAAAAACCGCTGTAATTTTAATCGGGAACTAATTCATGTTATCAAATACTGAACTCTGATTGGTCCAGGGAAGGGCAGATCCGATTACCAAAAATAATCAGCTATAATACCCCAAGACCTTCAAAATTATGGGATATTTCCCGAATGAATTGTTGCATAGCAACGAGAGGGATCAGTTTTGCAGATTAAAATAGAAAAAAGATTTTACTGCAAAGCTGATCCCAGTCGTTGATATGGAGGACAACTTGAGGGAAATATCCGATGAATTTTGAAGGTCGAGGGGTATTTGAAGGACAATTTCTTCAATTCTGATTTTGGCCGAGCAGGGTGCAGTGTTCGGGGTTACGAGACACATTTCACCAAAATGTGAGAAATATCCGTCAAATTCGTAGAAAACAATTATCAGTCTGAAACAATTGTGGGAAACGTATCAGTGTGAAACGCGACATGTGACCCCAAATACTGAACTCTGATTGGTCCAGGGAAGGGCAGATCCGATTACCAAAAATAATCAGCTATAATACCCCAAGACCTTCAAAATTATGGGATATTTCCCGAATGAATTGTTGCATAGCAACGAGAGGGATCAGTTTTGCAGATTAAAATAGAAAAAAGATTTTACTGCAAAGCTGATCCCAGTCGTTGATATGGAGGACAACTTGAGGGAAATATCCGATGAATTTTGAAGGTCGAGGGGTATTTGGAGGACAAGTTCTTCAATTCTGATTTTGGCCGATCAGGGTGCAGTGTTCGGGGTTACGAGATACATTTCACCAGAATGTGAGAAATATCCGTCAAATTCGTAGAAAACAATTATCAGTCTGAAACAATTATGGGAAACGTATCAGTGTGAAACGCGTCATGTGACCTCAAATACTGCACTCTGGTCAAAATCAGAATTGAGGAAATCGTAATTGCAATTTCACAACATGAATCGTTAACAACGATGATGATGAGTCAACATTGAATGGACCAAACGCTCCTATCGCAACTATCGGTGGAACATCCCTCCGACAACACCATAATAATATGAATGTCAACTTAAAATTCTATGTGAGCAATGCTTCTACTAATATTCCCTTCGATGGATTACTAGGCCGCGACTTTTTCAGTCAACACAAATGTAGAATTGATTGTAAAAATTCCAATATCGAAATCCCTACAGTCACGGAACTAATTCCCTTATTTCAAACCATCCCTCAACCGAAGAATAATTCTATGATAACAATTGATACAAGACCCGCGATGATCGCTAGAGTCAGTATCGTAAATCTCCACATACTACAAGTAAGCGTAATTCCCTCGCAAAAAATCTCAAATGATTTAACTCTTATGAACCGTAATGCCATTGTTAACATCAAAAAAGATCATGCTCTTGTTACAATTATTAATTAGTTAAATAAATTGAAAGCAGTAAAAACCCTCAACTCGTTCTGCAATCCTTATCTAATCAAATGACAATTTTCAATCTTGCTCCAGGACAAAGCTAAAATCCCTCAGAAAATCGCGTTAAAATTTTGAAGGAAAACCTACAACTCGATCATTTAAATTCTGAAGAGAGAGAATCAATTGAAACGATATGTACAGAATTCAATGATATATTTCACTTACCAACAGACTTATTAGCAAAAACTTCTGCCGCCACTCATTCGATTAAACCAACTAACAAAGACCCAATTTACATGAATTTGTATCGTTATCCAGAAATCCACAAAGAAGAAATACATAATCAAATGAATAAAATGCTAAAACAAGGAATCATTCAGAATTCGATGAGTCCATGGATAGTCCTTTTGGATAGTCACAAAAAAGTTAGATGCATCGAGCGAATATAAATGGCGTATCGTAATTGTGTTCGGTTTTCCACCGACCTATTTTTTCCACACACACACCAAGACGTACTCACGCGCACTCGCTCTGATCGCATGCTTGCATGGCTTCGCACAACTGACCTGCGCAATCACCTCAAATGACCAGTGGCCTCTCACCTGTGACACCTGAGGCGCCACATGATGGACAGGTGTCCAGTGAACGCCCCCATTTACAATTTGGGGCACGCTCACACCTCTGATTTTTGCTATTTGCCACCTCGTGGCTGTTAATCGCTCTCATTTGCTTTTCGGCCATCATATTGTATACATTGTGTTCTGAGAGTATATTGTTTCTCTCGAGTTCCGCGTAGTAATTGCCCTGCGCTATTTAATGCTTTGAACTGCGTTAATTTTTATTGTGACCCGCGCTATTTATTTTGACAATCTAGATAATTACGCTCAACTCAACACGTGTAAATAGTGACTATTTATTGTGATAATTAAACTGACTTTTGTGACCAACGTGCACGTGTTGTGATTTCTGGACCTCCTCGCGCTCCCGTAAAAATCCATTCGCATTTCACTCATCGCTCGCTCATTTCACAGATGTCAGACCCGACATCAAAAAAATGGACTATAGAAAATTAAATGTAAAGGCAATTGGCGATGCGTGCCCCCTCCCTATCATTGAAGATATTCTTGATTAATTAGACCACGCTCATTATTCCTGAACTCTAGATCTACGCAGTAGCTATCATTAAATCTTTCGGAATCCGGCAGACAGCAAAAACTGCTTTCTCGTACCCCAATGGTCATTACGAATCTATGCGTATGGCCTTCGATTTAAAAACCGCCCTTCCAACATGCTACCTTCCAGAGCATGATGAATAAACTTTTAATGTGATTGAACAATATTCAGTGTTTCGTTTATCAAGACGATTTTGTTATTTATGGTTCATCTCTTCAAGATCATAACTCCAAGTTGCGAAATGTTTTCTCAAAGTCACGTAATGACAACCTCAAGGACAAATGCGAGTACTTATGGCACATAATTTCAGATAAAGGCATAAGAGTGAACCCCAAGAAAATCGAAGCAATCAATAATATTCCACGTCCGAAAAACATAAAACAGATCAAAATGTTTCTAGGCATGATCGAGCATTACAGAAAGTTTATTCGCCATTTTTCCACAAGTGCGAAACCTCTCACATCCTTGCTGAAAAACGACGTCCCCTTTGTGTGGTCAGAAACTCAAAAGAATGCATTTATTACATTGAAGAAACAGGACCTTTACTGTTCATTGTTACTTGGGACGCCTCAGATGCGCGTATCGGTGAAGTATTGTCTCAACTCAAAAACGGTAAAGACTTACCTTTTTTTTATTGTTTAAAGTACTCAACTCTGTATTGAATTATTTACACTGCCGCTTATTACAACAATATTGGGTGTAACCCCTCGCCTATAACAGTTATTAGTTTAGCATATTTCATAGCATTCTAATTTTTCGTCCTTCCAACATAATAACATTTTTTAAAAATAATAATGCTACACTTTTAAATCACATTCTTTAAGAAAATTACATATCTGCTCTACATATTTATAGTCTGTTGCCTCCGCAAATTTTTTTACGGTGAAGGGGGGGGGGAGGGACGGCTCTTTGCTCTCAGCTTTTCGGTCAATTTCATTCTCTGCTGGTGGTACTTCGGGCAATTCCATAGTATATGGTCGAAATCTTGTGATTCTGCACTACATGGACGACTGGGATCGTTAAGGACTTACCTGTTGCTTATTCCTCGAAGACCCTTAATTCTGCAGAACAAAATTATTCAACTACTGAAAAAGAGTGTGTGACCATCATAAATTGCATTGAATTCTTTACGTTCTATCCCTTCGGTTCTAAATTCACTATTTACACAGATCATTGCGCATTACAATGGCTATTCAATCACAAGAAGCCCTCATCTAAATTAGTTCGATGCAGAATTGCTCTCAATAAACTATTCAAAATTAATCGTCTTTCTAATTCAGAGTTCAATTACAAAGACTTCATTGAGTTCCACTATACAAATCAAAACGTTATCGAGTTCCCCAAAGAGAACAGACCACTAACAAAAATCCGGGCTCTGCTATCCTTCTTTGGTCCCAAGATCTTAACGAGAGTAACCAGTATGCTGATTACGTCTCTAATAACTTCGACAAGAAATACAATTAAGGACGAATGAATATCATAAATTGAAGAATAATGATCAGATGTTCTATCTCTTGTATGCCAGGAATTTTTATTACGACAAGTTCAAGTATGGAGACATTTTTAAGAGTCTATAGAAATTAAAAAAATCAATTGGTAATAAACCATTCGTTTTCATTCCTCCAACAAAAAGTCCCAACATTCAATCACAACAATTGAATGAGATGCTTGAATTCATTTTCCCAAGTCTGACCTTAAATTATTCAATGTCGCTAAAATCACTCCTAAAATGAAGGCAGAAATTAAGATGATTATCGAAGAAAATCACTGCAGTAAATTAGCAGGACATTATAGTTTAATAAGACGTATGCAAAAATCCTGGAATGTTACTATTGGACCACTATGAAGGAAATGCGGGAAATTGTTCCATTCTTGTGAATTGAAAAAAAACAATTTTAATCCATCGAAACAATTCACTGTGGCAATTACCACGACATCAGAAAGACCATACCAATATCTTATTAGCGACATCGGAGGACCTTTACCTGTCTCTCAGTCGGGGAAATGAATTCACCCTCACTGTACAAGACGAGTTAACAAAACATGGTGGTCTGTTGTGGGGATTCATTCATGCAATCCACAATCACTCATCTAGAACAGCTTCCGAAATTCTCATCCAAATATTTACTAAATTTGGAATTCCCAAGACACTCCTCACAGAACAAAGCAAAGATTTCATGACAAATCTCATCAAAGAATTCAACACAAAGCATTTCACCACCACTCCTTATCACACTCAAACCAACGGTGCATTAAAAAGATCTCATCCTGCAGTCAAACATTATCTGAAACATTACACCAAACCAACTCAAACTGTATAATACATCGACATTCAACTAATTCAACACATTCAACTAATTCACTCTTACGAGTTATTACTCGGATGCAAGGCCTATCTTCCCTCTTCAATCTCTCAAGAGCCTGAATTCCATTATTCTTATGACCATTATATTACATCACTACAATCGAGACTAGACATTTCATTCAAAATCGCTCGTGAGAATCTTATCAATGCAAAGGAAAAAAGCAAAGAATACCATGATCGTAATCAACATCCTGAAAAATTGAATGTCAATGAACGCGTGATAATCGAATGTTGCGTTCACGAGCAACAGAATAAGATTGAACTGAGTAGGAAGCTCTCAAAGCAATACAAAGGCTTTTTCAAAATTATTAATGTGTATGACAATTACACAGTAAATATAGAAGTTAGCGAGAAAACCACTAAATACCACGTTAATTTCCTGAAACGGTATTTTTCAGATTCCGAAAATTCTACCACTTCTTCTCACTCTACTCCCAGTTAATTGCTCTTATCACAAGATTCACCCATTAAATGATTCCAACGTGATATGCGTTGATAAAAAAGGAACCACTCAATTATCAAATTCTACATTAACCCATCTAATTCGTGTCAACTATACACAGTTGAATCAAGCTCGACAAATATTAATACGAAACTCTGCACCAACACAAAATCATTATAGAGCGGTATTAAAAGAATTATCTGGGACAAATCATGTCAATTTTCATTACGAACGTAGTGCAATAATAATTGCACGAAGAAATTAATGGAATTGACAGAAAAAACGAAATCTTACAACAATGGACCATTGATCAATCAAAACGAAAGCGTCGTGGCATCAGTTACGGATTGGATCTGGCACTTTTGTTTGATTTTCGTGGTTCTCACAATACCTGCCGGGGTTCGGCCTAATTTGCATATCAGTTATCGCCGCGATCAAGGGTTACTGTCGAATTGTCGTGATTTATTCAGTATTCAATATGCATTGATTAGACTCGCATCGAGTATGTACAGTCCGCTCTAGTCATTAATGAGGCTGGTTAATTATCAGCATTTAATATTATATCGAGTCTCGACGGGAATACTCTTTTGTATTAGTTAACTTATTGTAGTGATTAAATGTCTGTTACTACGATAATTCGTCAGTGTTCGTGTCTATTTATTTAAACCTCTATCCGGACTCAGCGTCCTTGCATCCTATTCGGGGACGCAACATTTTTGGTCCTTCGAGCCGGATAGGGATTAATTTTGGCGCTACGAGTGAATTGATTGTTGCTACGAGTAATTTGTGTGGCCTGGAAGAGCTTTTCGAGGCCTTGTGTTCAGACTGGACAAGTTTGGCTTGTGGTGATCGGTCTTTTGTCGGCGTCAGTGCTAGCGTTGGGAGTCGTCGTCGTCAGCGTCGTTTGGAGATAGCATCTGGCTGGAATTCTCCGCGAGTGACAGTCTGTGGAGTCACAGGGGTCGTCGAGGAGCAGGAAGCTGTTGCTGGCACCGTGGAAGCTGTAATTAAGGCTGTGCCGTGGAGTCGGTGAAGTGGAGCATCGTGGCGTCGTTTAGCAGTGGGTATTGTGGCTTTACTTGGCAGTGAGGCGTCGTGGCGTCGCTTGGCAGTAGGTTTGGCGGGACGCCGTCAGCTATCTTGATGGTGGTTAGTGGCGCACTAGTGATATGGAGGTCGATCGATAAGATGACAGTATTATCGACATAGATAATTAATATCCTGCGTCGGTAAGTGGAGACTATTTTTACCATCGGTGGATGAAATAATTATCATCTTTACTTATTTTTTTTTTATCGATCATATCGACTACCTATACGGCACTACTTGACGAGCAAGCCGAGTTGGCTGAGGTTATTGCTAAAGCATACGGTACTCTGATGCAAGCTGATGCCACAATTGCCAGGCTAGAGACGCAGATGAGGAATTTGGATGTTAAGTGGAATAAATACCAGGACAACCACGCAATTCTGTGGAGGTACAAGTACAGTGCCAAGCCTGAAATTCGGAAGATACTGGACGAGCATGCTTACTTCAAGGAAAAGCATCAGAGAGCTTGTGAGGAAGTTTACTTAATGGCGCTGAAGAAGATAAAGGCATAGAAGGATAAACTGGACGCAGCAGCTGTAGCGGAGCAAGACAATCACAATTTGTCTCTTGCTCCTCCAGGACATCATTCACATCCTGATCGGCGCTGCTCGGGATTGCAGTTGCCAAAGTGGGAGATTCCGGATTTTGATGGTGCCACCCGGCCAAGTAGGTGAACTTCCGGGATGTGGTCCTCAATTTAATCGTCACAAATCCAAGTCTGACATCTGTTCAAAGGTTGTATATCGTTAAGGCGCATCTCAAGGGTGATGCGAAGAAGCGAGTGAGGAATGTCGCGCTGTCTGGGGATAATTTCCATCTTGTCTGGGATGGGTTAATGGAGTTCTATGACAACACAAGGTCTCTGGTGAACGTAGCTGTAGGCATGCTAATAGACGCTAAAGTGGTGACGCAGGGCTCTGCAGCGGCGCTGGAGGGATTGTATTCAGAAGCAACTTAGGCGCTCACGATGCTGGAGGCATTGAAAAGGCCCGTGATGTCATGGGATGACTTACTGGTGAATTTGATCCAGAGGAAGCTGGATCGGGAAAATCTTCTGGAATGGGAGAAGCATCTTGGGTCCTCGTCGGAGTCATCGTCTTGGGAGGAGCTCAGGAAGTTCTTGCTGTCCAGAATCCGGATGTTCTAGTCATGCAAAGCAGATACTGCTAGTGGTTCTTCGTCGGATGCCGGGGTTAGGACCTCTCAGAGCTCTTTCCAGAGGAAAGGCAGTGCTGGTGCACCCAAACTTCATTAAGTGGATGTACAGACGTCTGGTAAACAATGCTCTTTGTGTAAGGGAGGTCATAATGTTTCAGATTGCTCTCAGTATCTTGGGCTCTCGGTGCAGCCAAGGATGGAGAAGCTCAAGCGCCTGAAGTTGTGTTTTAACTATCTTGGTCGTCACATGACGACAAATCGTCCGTCGACAGTTAATTGTCAGACATGCTCGGAGAGGCATCACATGACGCTCCATTATAAGAAACCGAGACCTGTTGCTGGTGCGGGTTCATTCCCTCAGAATACAGATCAGAGGTCTGCAGGCTTATCGGCGTAAGCTTCATCTTTTATTCCGGGACCAGCGGCGCCTGCAACGGAGACGGGTTCTACTGCTCACGCTGTGACAACGGAGATCTTGATGGGAGCGTCTTCGAGTCTTTTAGCCACTGCTTTGGTTAAAGTTAAGTCATCGACTGGTGAACTTGTCGAAGGAAGGGCTCTTATCGAACCCTGTTCTCAAGTGTCGTTGATGTCGCAGAGGTTCGCTCAGCAGCTGCATATCAGGCGTCGCAGATATGCTCAGGCTGTGTCTGGTATTGGGCGTGCAAGTTTGCAAGCTACCAGAGGAGTGGTTTCGTTGGAACGTTTTTTTCGGTGGGAGGAAAAAGTGTGCCAGACTGATGCAGTGGTGTTGGCGCATCTGACGGATTATGTACCGAAAGCTGAGCCGTGCCGGCAGTGGTCGGTGCTTGAGGGGCTTCAGTTAGTGGATCCTGAGTACGGCAGCACACAATATATCGACCTCATTCTTGGTGTGGACGTTTTTTCGCAGGTTATTCAGCCAGGGTTTCGAAGGACATCGTTGGAGCAGCCGATTGCGCAGCAGATTTCTTTCGGGTAGATCATCTCTGGGAAGGTCTTTGCAGAAGAAACTCTGTCGCAGGAAGATTCCACGTTTCATGTGTCAGCTGATGTGGAGCTGAATGACTTAGTGAAGAGGTTCTAGGCTCAGCAGGAGGAGTTTCTTGAGTCCTCGGTGGCTGCAAGTCCGGAGGCTTCTGTGTGTGAAGAGCATTTCAAGTCGACGTTCTCAAAGGAGGAAAGTGGTCGGTATGTGGTGCGGCTGCCGTTCAAATCATCGGCCAGGCAGTTGGGGGAATCTCGTAGGCTGGCTGTGAAGATGCTTGACCATTTAAATGCTCGTTTTGGGGAGGATCCTGAGTTGCGGGTCAAGTATAAGGGCTTCCTGGAGGAGTATGAAAAATTGGGGCATATCTCTCATGTGGAGACTCTAAGCAGGCCTTCTGTGGTTTATTATTTGCCACATCATCCAGGGTTTAAAGAGTCCAGCCTGACAACCAAGCTTAGGGTTGTCTTTAATGGTTCCGCAAAGACGTCTTCCAGGTGCTCGTTGAACGATCTGCTGCATGAAAGTCCGAAGCTACAAGCTGAGATCTTCGAGGTTATTCCTTGGTGGAGAAGGCACAGATTCGTATATTCGCGGGATGTGGGAAAGATTTTCAGGCAGATTCTGATTCATCCGGAGGATCGAAATTTGGAGAGGATCTTGTGGAGGGATGACTCAGGGAAAATTATCGAGTATTGTCTGAACATGGTGACGTATGGTACGCGTTCTGCTCCTTATCTTGCGATCAGGACGTTGAAGCAGTTGGCTGAGGATGAAGGAATCGCACATCTTCAGACCATAGAAGTCATCTTCAATACAACTTAAATGGATGACGTGTACGGGGGAGTTTCTACGGAGGAAGAATGCAGGAAGCAGATCGCTGAGGTCCACGGTGTCTTTGCATCAGGGAGAATGGTACTGCAGAAGTGGACGACTAACAAACCTGATCTTCTTCAAGGCATATCTGTCGCAGCGAGCCATTCGTCAGTTCTGCTGATTGATGACCAGGACACTCATCGGACGCTCGGTCTTAATTGGGATTCAGCTCGAGACGTGTTCTTCTTTTCTTCTAAAGAATAGCCAGTAAGGGACCTATTAACTAAGCGAATTGTTCTGTCGCAGGTAGCGCAACTTTATGATCCTTTGAGACGGATACCGCCGTTCGTCGTGAGAGGCAAGCTTCTGGTGTAGGAGCTGTCGAGACCGAAAGTGGCTGGGACGAGCAGCTGGCGAAGGAATTCATGAGCCGCTGGAGGCTGTTCTCGAGCCGCTCGAGATATCCAGGGTTTGGAAGAGGTTCAAGTGCCGTGGCACTTCAAGAGTGATGGTCAGGCTGTCCAGCTTGAGTTGCATGAGTTTTTTGATGCCTCAGGAGTCGCATATGGCGCGGCGATGTACCTGAGAGCTGTGAATCTAGATGGCGACGTTAGTCACCCTGGTGTCTTCAAAGTCGAAGCTGGCTCGGATTGAGAGGCAGAAGAGCGCAATCAAGGTTACTCTACCGAGGCTCGAGTTAGTGGCGACGTCTTTAGTGTCACGACATGTGGTGACGGTGATTAAGGCGCTTGAGTTCAAGGGGGTTCGCGTGAACCTATGGACTGATTTCTCTGTGGCTCTCACGTGGATCACATCTGATGGTGCAAAGTACAAACAGTTCGTGAAGAACAGAGTGGAGGAGATCCAGAGATTGATGCCTCAAGCATGCTGGAGATATGTTTCAGGGGAAGAGAATCCTGCAGATCTAGTTTCGAGGGGAGTATCCAGCAAAAAATTGGCTGAGAGTCGATTATGGTGGACTGGTCCCAGCTGGTTGATGAGGGAGGAATCTTCTTCGCCTGAGCAGAGGTTTGCAGTAGGTGAGGTCGAGGATCTTGAGCTACGAGGAGTAGCTGCTCATGCTGCTGTTGCGGACTAAAAGTATCGATGCTGGGATGTAATTCATCGGTACGGGTCCTTGACGAAGCTGCTTGCCGTGACTGCTTGGTGTTGTCGCGTTTTTCTCGTGAAGCAGAAGAATCAGGCTGGGCAGCTCTGTGGTCTCGTGTTAGAGCCCGATGAGATTGAGGAACCCCGAAAGTTTTGGATCAATGAGACTCAGGCGGAGTCTTTTGCTGAGGATCTAAAAAGGCTGAGTGACTCAAAGGAAGTGAGTCGGAGGAGTCCTTTATTTCGCCTGGTGCCGTTTCTAGACGGAGAAGGGTTGATTCGTCTCACTGGGAGGCTGCATAAATCGGCATTGGACGAGGACTTCAAGCATCCAGTGGTGCTGCCATCAGGTTCGAGGTTTTCGAAGCTAGTGCTGCTTCAGGTTCATCAGGATACTTTTCATGGTGGGGTCCAGCTCATGCAGGCTACTCTGCGCAGGAAGTACTGAATCATTGGAGGCAAGAGGCCAGTGAAGGATCTCATTTTCCGATGCGTGATTTGTGCTAGGTTTCGTGGAGTTGTGGCTAAACAACTAATGGGATAGATACCGCTGAAAAGGATCACTCCATCTAGAGCTTTTATTCACTGTGTTGATTATGCAGGGCCGCTGTCATTGCTGACGTGGAGAGCTCGCGGAACAAAGACCTATAAAGGGTTTATGGTGGTATTCGTCGGTTTTACCACTTCTGCGGTACATCTGGAGCTGGTTACAGCACTGAAGGCTTCTTGGCGTGCTACAAGAAGTTCACGGCCAGGCGTGGGATCTCGGAAAAGATCACCAGTGACCAAGGAATGAACCTGGTGGGAGCTGATAGAGAGCTCAGAGAACTTTTTAGCGCCACTTGTAAGGAGGGGCATAGTATCGCTCACAGTGTAGCGAAGGATGGGTTCAATTGGATCTTCAATCCACCTGGTGCTCCTCACCATGGTGGTAAGTGGGAGGCGGCTGTAAAGTCGGCCAAGTTTCATCTGAAGGGCGTCATCGGGGAGTCTAAGTTCACCTACGAGGAGTTCGCGACATTGCTGACGCAGATTGAGGCTATACTAAATTCCAGGTCGCTGTGTGAGTTGCCTGATGACCCTGATGAGTTCGGAGGGTTTACTCCGGGGCATTTTATAATTGAGTCTGCCATCTCTACTGTGTCGGAGCCTTCCTTGGCTCATTTATCGATGTCGAAACTTGCGAGATATCAGCTGGTTCGATGAATGGTGGAGAAATTCTGGGAACAGTTGTCGACGGAGCACATCCAGAAGTTACGGGAGATCAACAAGTGCCATAGGGCCACTCCAAATCTTCAGTCGGGGTCGTTGGTGCTTCTCATAGCTGCAAGATTTCCGATACTAAGTGGCCCATGGGTTGGGTAATTGAGTTGTATTCTGATAAAGATGGCCTTTGCAGAGTTGTCACGGTCAAGAGGCAGTCGTGGAGCTTCACGCGGCTGATTGTTAAGATCTGTCCTCTACCTGTCCAGGTCGTTCCACCTGATTCTACCGAGGTCTAGGGTTCTATTCTGCGTTTCTTTTGACTTTTGTCTTTGTATTTATTTTTAACTGGTATCCTATATTGATTTTTATGTTCGTTGTGATTTCGAGTTTGTGTTACAGGCGGGATTTTGCCAATAGTCATTGCCAAAAGGGGGAGAATGTTGCGGACTGGATCTGGTACTTTTGTTTGATTTTCCGGGATCTTACGACACCTGTCGCGGTCCGGCCTAATTTGCATATCAGTTATCGCCGCGATCAAGCGTTAGTGTCGAATTGTCGTAATTTATTCAGTATTCAATATACATTTATTAGACTCGTATCGAGTATGTACAGTTCGTTCTAGTTATTAACGAGGCTGATTAGTTATCAGCATTTAATATTATATCGAGTCTCGACGGGAATACTCTTTTCTATTAGGTAACTTATTGTATTGATTAAATGTCTATGACTATGATAATACCTCAGTGTTCGTGTCTATTTATTTAAACCTCCATCCGGATTCAGCGTCCTTGCATCCTATTCGGAGACGCAACAACATCATTAATGGAGTATCTCACGTATGTAATTGGTTTTTTGGCACACTAGATGCCGATGATGCTAGGTAGCTACTATAATGATAATATTGAATGATTATTTGACAATGACTATCAAATGCAAGATTCAATAAAATCAAAAATCCAGATTATCACAAACACGATAAAAAATTTTAATGACTCGTTCAATCTTACCAGAATCCAGAAAATGGCAATGAATAATAACACAAGAAAAATCAATGAATTTTCAACTCATACAAATTCCCATCTCCATTCTTAATTTAGAAACCGCAATGAGTTGTTATGTCGCTGGCCCTTCGTAACTAGGTGGCGTTATGCACACCTGGCGGGCAATTTAAATATTAGTCTGATCAGAATAATTGAATTTAAATAATTATTTTATCCTTCTTTTATTTTATACTGCGTATTTGGGGCACGTGTTTTCCGGAGAAGAACGATGCATTATTTCAATTTTCGAATATAGAGGTCCATTGGAAGAAAAGGAAAATATAGACCGTTGAAATAAACATAGGAATAAACACTCTGAAATAATATCGGGTTTCTGTTGATTTTTCTCGAGTCGCCATAAACATCGTAAAATTTTATGCGTCTGCTTTCCAAGAGGGTCCATGACTAATCATGAACAGACCTCCTTTTGTGTCCTTTGTTTCCTTGTGAGAAACGTCATTTTCTCCTGGAACACGTGTGTCC
>NW_021680443.1:388254-403295 GCF_001412515.2 Diachasma alloeum | reverse complement strand
AAAGTTGAGAGACTAGGCAACGTTGACTGCATCGCAACGTCGCCTAGCTTTCTCCCTTCAGTTTCTATTAGCATGTAAGAACATAGGAGATGCGTGCGCAACTTTGGAAAAGAGTAGGGGAAGTAAGACCCTTCGAGGGGCAGTTTTTGAATATCTAGAGGCAGTTCTACGACATAGTTTTCAGAGTTCAGATCTTTTACCTTTTCAAATAATTAGAGTTTTGAAGTTTTGTTGATTGAATAAATAGTTTACGTGCTCTCCCGAAGCACTCAGTGTTGGATTTATTTTAAATAACCTGTTCCTCATAATTATTAATCATCAAGTCAAGGATTTAGCAGAGATTTCATGAGATAATTGTTGGACTTCGTTGGATTGCCCATCCGGGCTTCAGTTGCAAACGTTCCTGCCAACCCTTTCCGCCAATTTTGAAATTGGCGCTGGTTGCCCTAGTGACATCTGGGCGGACATAACAGAGTGATCAAATCTCACATCTGTTCGTTTTATGCTCAATAATTTCAAGAAAATACGCTTAGTATATCGAAGCAATTAGACTCGTAGTACACAGTGCCATTTCTTCATCGATCATTCCCTCTAAAATCTTTTACGAAGAATTGAGCAAATATGAAGACCAATTAGAATTTTTCGTCAAACCAGACCTTCAAAACATTGCACCCGTTTATAAAATCAAAGATATTCAAGCCTCAATCACAAACAACAACATAATCTTTACCTTACACGTTCCACTAGTCACAAGGACCATTTTCACTATTTATCGATTAATTGTACTGCTGATTTTGAATGCATACACTCCCATTTTTACATATATTCAACCAAAATCTGATTATCTCCTTATGTGTCAATTAAATTCCCAATTCCTAAACCTGCCATCTTTTTCAGAATGTAATTAACATCTCAGTAGAAAGTATATTTGCTATGAACAATACATCATCGAGACATCGGATCGACCGAGCTACAAAGGCCAACTCTTGTTCTGTCATATGAACCGTCTCCTGAGTTCTTGTGAAACTAGAACTGTTAAAGCAACCACTGATTCCTGGTATTACCTCGACGCCAACCAATAGATTTATACACTCCACAAACCCATAACATTAACCCTCATCTGTGACGAAAAACCGCAGAGCCATATCGAAAACGTAGTTCTCGAAAAATCCGAAATTATTCAACTCAACGAGAAATGCAAAGGATACACCAACGCTTACATCCTCGGAATCAATGATAAAACAAGTAAATAATTTCATTGGAATGCATATAGTTGTTCCCGCTAATAAATTAGCAATTAGCTTCCGAATGGAATTTTCGTTTTAAGAATACTGTTTTTTCTCTCAATTATGAGATTCATCGTATTTATGAAAATCTATTAAAATAATTATCTATTGAATTTTCACCGACGGCAGTGGCTGTGTGGTTAGCGTGTGGGGTTGGCATGTGGACGACCCGTATTCGATTTCCGGGCAGGGGGGGGGCAAAATTTGTGACACGCTAAATTTCACGTTTTACCTTCTTGATATAAAAGGTAAAACGCTATCGTGCAACTAGATAAATAATAATGACATCACCATTATCTTCTTACTTTATCAAGGAAGTATCGAAACAAACTTTTTGACCCGTATTCTTGATATTGCAGATGATTTTTTTTTTTAGTTTATCACGAAAAATATGGAAAAAAAAATTTTCACAAACAATATGCTGCAACTTAATAACGAATGGTGCGATTCTCATCATATTCTGATATGATCAAGAGGCTATCCATATCAATTTTTCAAGCCCTGAATAATTTCACTTCAAAGACGATTTTTTGAGTGATCGTTGAAAAATCGATTTTTGAACAAATACTTATATTTCCGAATTTCAACGAAAAATTAAATTCCAATTGGTGTCAATGGATAGAGGTTATATTCATGAGAAAATTCATGAAAATCCATCGATCCCCTATGGAGAAATTTAAAAAAAATAAAAAATACAAAAAAAGACCACACACATACATACATACATACATACATACATACATACATACGCCATCTAAAAATCGCATATTCGGACTTTCTAGACCATATTTAGTTACCCTGACACAAAAAATCGGAAATATAAATTTTGAAGATTACAAAGCTTCCATTCAGAAGCAAAAGAGAAGAACATTACCCATCAAATCGACGTTAACCTTCCGATGCTTGACTGTGATGAAACCAATGAAAATCATCCAGTACCACTCAACTTGAAGCCAATGCAACTCATCAACATCGATATCAATGATATCAAAATCACCAATAAAAATCTGAATGAAATCAACAATATTTTATCAACACAGATAAACCCATCACCGACGAGTACAAAAACATCCTTGTTCACAATTGTCTTGAGCATTATTGGCTCCATATTCTCCATCATCGCTACTTGCTGCTGTTATCGATACTGCAACTGCTCCAAATTTTTCAAATAACTCTGTTCGAACATAGCAGATTTATGGACAGAATCTCTTATACCAGTAGGCAGGCTGAATAAACATTTTATCCGAATTTCAATTGGCAAGTTTATGGAAACGAGAGCTTACTAGTTCAAATGACTGTGTGATTTTTTTCCGATATTTAGCAACATTTCTAGTGCTGCCGCAAACGATTTGAAAATATACAAAAATATCTGACCCACTGGCAGTTCGTCGTTATGGACGTTGGTGAAAAGTCAAATGATTTTATGGCGATCCCTTGTCAGGTAGCAAGAGTGTCGACCCAGTGTGATGTACAAGTGGGCATGTTCCAGGAAATATCTAAAGGTCCTGCCATTATGCTCATTAGTCACAAAATCGTCAATGTTGAGTAAACAACTGAAAACTTTTTTCTTTTACTTTATGTATTTTGATACGGTAATTTCAGATATCTTGATTTCCTTAACTTCGGCTGATCTAAACAGAATTCATCAATAATGTTCTGTAATTACCGCATTGAATAACGTCATATTTATTCATATAAAAAAAAAGTTGGGACGGGAGATATCCTCTCATCTATGTTGAAGAAAATAATTTAGACATTATTCTTTCAATTTTCTTCCCTTATCAATTGAAATGACTTTCTAGACTACTGAAATGATTAAATCATTAACAAATTTTCCTTCCATGCTCTATCTCGATTAAAGTCAAATTTCAATATTGTGAGAATTAGGCACTGTTCTTTTCCAAGAATCTATAAAGATAGTGCTACAACAATTCAATAGATAATATTTCGATGACATCGGATTGCAGCATCACAAACCGAATGAAATTAATATTTCAATATTCTTAAAAATTTAATTCAGTAACAGACAATTCCGATAATACGATTTGTGAGGCTCTTTTGTGCCTTCAGGGACCTTTTAAGAATGTAAAAATTCTGGGATTTTACCAGGAGTCATTCAGTTTGACGGTCAGGGGCGAGTATTGAGGAAATTTCATAATTTCTCCATTAATTTATGATTGGACAAGCCGAAAATGTTGGGGGTAGAGTTTTTGCCCACTTAATATTTCTTTTACTGGAATACCTATGAATTTTGGGTCTCTCCTCAATACCTCCTGAACACAGAAAGTCAGTTGCCGATGCACTACCAAACCAATCACATCGAAATAATTGCTACGTTGAGTTTTTTCTCTTCTGTAAAGATTCAAAACAAAAACGTACGAAAATGCCAAAAACGCGACAAGACATTGACATCGCTTTCATCGGTAGTGCAACACCGGAAATTTGTGGGAACCGTTTGCCTTCCAATAGGCAGGTTTTACAGTGTTTTTTCTACTACACGAGACATGTAACACCGAAGCTTACTGCCCGTGAAGCGGCAAAGTGTATTGTGCGGAAGTGTGCCCTTTTTTGGGAATACGCAAAAGTGGATAATCTAGTGAATCAGTATAGAAACATGCAAAGGTACAGCGATTGTCGAAAGGAGAAATATTTAGTAGCGCAAGTGAAAGAGATCGAGTTCCAACATATGCTAGACAAATTATTTGATATCGCTCACCAAAAGCAAGTGAATGCCATGAAAAAGGAAATAGTGAACACTCTGTTGAGATTGCATCGAGAAGATGGAAAAAATAGACTACTGGATGCAATTATTGATACAGGCACATGGGTCACTCCTGACACGGACGAAGAAGAAAAGCCTATCGAGCCCATAGAAGAAAGTAGGTTTAAAAAAATGTTATATGCAATTTTTTTACGGAAATTCATTACAATGTGATTCCACCCAAACAGTTAGAGGTAGAGGGAAAAGTTGTCATAAAATATTCGTCTATGGTTCGAAGTATAAATTTTGGATAATGTGACTTTTCTTTATTACTGTTTGATGCATGGATGAACTTCCGTAGATGACATTCTGCATTTTAAGTGGTGCATCTATCAAAAAAATGAGGGAAATACACCTTCAATCCTGTTTTTTGCGACTATCAACGAAATGGTTACAGCTATTTCAATTTTCTTGAAGAAATGTCTTTCGTAGGTCTAGGTCAGCGCTAAAAATCTTGTTTTGAAAGTTTTATTCTGAATTGCGTCGTTCTCGAATAAATGCAATTTGCTTAAAATTTATACCCCCTCCCTTGATACCTTCCCTGGTATCCCCACTCCGGTGCCAACTTCATCGCAATACAATTGTCGGCGCTAGAGTGGGGATGCCATGCGTTTAGGGAAGATGAGCGAAGTGGAGTAAAATTTCAATCATTTCAATCTACTTGAAAACAACGCGAGTCAGAACAAAACTTCCAAGACAGAATATTTAGAGCTGATTGAAACTTACAAAATTTGTCTTCGGGAAAATTGGAATAGCTGCGACCGTTTCGTTGATAATCGTGAAAAACACGCTAAATCCTGTATTTGCAGTTTTTTTTAGATGCACTATTTGGAACGCAAAATAATATCAACAAAAGTTGACGTCTGTATTGAACTCTATCAATTAACAAGAAAATTAATCACCAGCACTTCCATTGATAGGCCAATCGGTTGAAGGTAGTCATTTCGAATTTTTCTCTATTACCAGTGGTTATCGAAATAATGACGATTGACAGTTGAAAGGGATGAAAAATTCCGTGCCATCTTGCACAAAGAAGTGAATAACCCTTCAAGTATTGGAAATGAAACAAAAAGTCATTAAATTTATGTAGTGGCCCCAATCCATTTTTAAGCATGTTTTTTTTTACTTTCTAGTCCACCTACGTGGGATCATGGCTAACGGTGGTAACTACGTTGTCGATGAAATTGAAGACATTGATGAGGTGTTACAACGAATTGAGGATAACGTTGAAATAGATAGTGACTATCAGATCGNAAGAAAATTAATCACTAGCACTTCCATTGATAGGCCAATCGGTTGAAAGTAGTCATTTCGAATTTTTCTCTATTACCAGTGGTTTTCGAAATGATTACGATTGGAAGTTGAAAGGGATAAAAAATTCCGTGCCATCTTGCACAAAGAAGTGAATAACCCTTCAAGTATTGGAAATGAAACGAAAAGTCATTAAATTTATGTAGTGGCCCCAATCCATTTTTAAGCATGTTTTTTTACTTTCTAGTCCACCTACGCGGGATCATGGCTAACGGTGGTAACTACGTTGTCGATGAAATTGAAGACATTGATGAGGTGTTACAACGAATTGAGGATAACGTTGAAATAGATAGTGATTATCAGATCGAATCACATCTAAGGAAATCCAAGAAATTTAAACCGATTACTCCAGACATTACGGCAATTTTGGATAGAGCTAAAATAAGTGATTGCATGGGCGCACGCGTGACAGCAGCAGTTCTCATGCAGGTTGGCATAGATTTGGACGACGTTCATTTGAGTCGCGAAACTGTCCGTCGCAATCGACGGAAACAGCGCAAGCACTTGAATGAAATGATTAAGGATAGTGCGATGGATAGATGTCCGGATATCAATACTGTCCACTGGGATGAAAAACAATTACTAAGGCCGGAAGATAAATGGCTCAAAATTGAGAGACTCCCAGTTCTTTTATCGGGTCGTGACTGGCACCAGTTGCTGGGAGTCCCTAGACTCGAGAAAAGCACTGGAGAAGCTCAGGCAAGAGCCATTTATGATTGTTTGCATGATTGGAACACGCTTGAAAATACATGCGCCATGGTTTTTGACACTACTGCGAGTAACACAGGCAGTGTCAATGGCGCATGTATTAAGCTGGAAGAATTGATGGGAAGAGATCTCCTGCATCTTGCATGCCGTCATCATATTTTTGAGCTGTTGCTGAAAGCTGCATTCGAGTCATCGATGGGGGGGACTGCCGGGCCTGATGTCCCAATATTCAAGAGGTTTCAAGATCATTGGAAAAACGTCAATAAAACCAAATTCTCACCAGGTTTGGAGGATGATATTGTCCGAGAAGCCCTTGATCATAACATGGCGAAGATCACGGCTTTCACTGAACTGCAGTTGAAGGTGAGTCATGAAATTTCTACCAAATGAGAATACTTAAATCGTATTTTTATATGAATTTGCATGGTTTGTCTATACTCAAACCCCCCTTTTAATAATTATGGAAACACCGAAGCCATTTCGACACTCCTACCCCGATCACAGAAAGGAAGAGTTCCTTACAGAGTCTTTAAGATTACATCTGTTTGTTTATAGGATAAAACGATTCGACAGGATTACCAGGAGTTTCTGGAATTGGTGGTGATTTTTATCGGAGGAAACTTGAAGCGAGGAAACCGATTTCGAGCACTGGGCCCCATTCACCATGCTAGGTGGATGGCAAAGGCGATCTACTCGCTAAAAATCTTCATGTTCAGAGAGCAATTTCAATTGAGACCCTACGAGGAATCAGGCTTGCGCAATATGTGTATTTTCATTATTCTTATCTACCAGAAGGCTTGGTTCACTGCCTCAAATGCAGTTGCAGCACCGAATAACGATTTACATCTGTTGAAACAGTTAGCAGCAACGGCTAATAGCCCAAATGTTTCCTCGAAAGTGTGCAGAGCTGCATTTGAGAAATTCATGAACCACCTCTGGTATTTATCAGAAGAGTTAATTGCGTTTGCCTTTTTCGATCAAAATGTGAGTACAGTGTGTAAGTGTGTCAGGCCAAATCTCGACCTGCTCTCACAAAAAGTAGACAGAACAAAAGAATTGATATCAATGGCAAGACATCGATTCAAGAATTGAGCTTGGACGTATTTGTAACACAGAATACATCCAAGTTCTTCGAAATTCTAAAATTAGAGACCGACTTTTTGGATAGTGACCCAGCCACGTGGGAGAAAAGAGACGATTTTATCAGAGCCTTGAAAATTGTCACTTCTCTACGTGTTACAAACGATATAGCTGAACTAAGCATCGCTCTTGTAAGTGAGTACAACAATTTACTTACGAAAGACGAAAGCAGTAAACAGCATACAATGTTAGTTGTACAAAAAATAAGAGAGTTAGCATCAGAATGTACGAAAGAAAGCATGCAGCTTTCATTAGAAAAATATTTACTAAATCAATCAGCGGAGTGCACAAATTAAATTTCGGAACAGTGAAATATTTTTCTATAAGACATACACGGTTTTACAGCGATCATTTTTTGATAATTTTTTTCGGTTCCATTGCTCAGAGCAACGAAGAATTTTCTGCCTACGATTCTCCTGATTAAAATCCTGAGAGAAAAAATAATGCCCCCGATTACCACTTGAGCTTCAAAATTATTTGAGGAGAAATCACTCGCGCTTCGCACTCGGGATTTTTGAACTTGCAAAACATAATACCCTCCTTTATTTGCAACGAAACTATCGAGAAATACCCAATCGTTCTGAAGCACCCACAGTATTATGAACAATTATTCTTATGAGTTACTCTAGCGATAAGTAATGTATATCACATTTATATTAAATTTGTATGATTTAAAGAAATACAGCGTAATAATACATTTTCTAAACTCAAGGAACATTCAAAATAATTTCAATAAAACAGCTCCACTCCTAATTGAGCTATAACAATGAACCGAGTGACGTTGAAATCGTAATGTATTGAGGAATTTAACGATGTTGTTTGTCAAGTTAAATTCCAAAAAAGTTGACAAACTTAATATTGAAAAACGAATGAACCAGTTATTTATTACGGAGAGAAAGAAAAAAATCGACCTGTGCTAGAGAAGGCTGGGCCAGCGGACTAACCTTCTCCATTTCAGCATATGGCCCTCCATAAAAACAGCGGACACTCCCAGCACCTGTCGGAGCCTAAAAGTTTAACAATTTTCTTTTGCATTTTTCTCGAAATTGAACCTGTTGAAAATTATCCTTCTTTCGGAGAATGACGATGAGATAGTTAAACTATCACTGGACGGAATTAAAAAAGGACTGGGTCGATTTCGGAGGGCTCTGGAAGCCCCCAAAGATCTCCATTTTCAGCAAAAATGATCCACTTTTATTCGTTAACAAATGGAATGGAAATTGCGAAAGAGCATTATTCATATTATTTGATTATTTGTGAATAGTTTCCCACGAAGTATTCAAGAAAATATGAATAGTTTACTCATATAATCACGATTCGAAACTTAATTGACTTTTTCACGTGTATAACGTCATAACAAATTCCAAATCGTTGCGGAAGCTCAAAATATGGTTCTAAAAATCGGAAAAAAATCACACAGTCATTTGAACTAATGAGCTTTCGTTTCCATAAACTTGCAAATTTCAATTCGGAAAACATGTTTTCTGGGCCTGCCTATTATACCAGTCATAAAAATTTTTGTAAATTGCAATATTGAATCTGACGTTGACATGCAGCTATTGCTGCCATAATCAGAAATCATCATCAAACGTGGTAGATTCCCACCACCAGTTATGGAAAGATCTGCAGAAATCACGAATGAATCAGCCTACAACTCTTCACTTCAGTTGACCAACCGATTTCAATGTTTTTATTAAAATACTCGTCTTGATGTCTTCTATCGCAATCTATCAAAATAGGTATACCCGTTCATATAATGTTTTCGAGATATTTCTATTTTTCTTTTTTTCGCTGAAAATTTTTGTTATCACTTTTCCCTAAAAATTGACGTTTCCCTAAAAATTGACATATTAATTTGAAATTTAGTATAAAGTTTTCTCTTGGCACTAAATGTTTGGTATTGAAGATGGGCTAAATCGTGTGGATAGTGTAGGAGATTTTCCTCGCGAAATTCAAATTTTTCGATTTTTTATTAGGTGTGTGAATATGACTCCGCCCTTTCCCAACAGATGTCGTTGTTAGTATTGCTTACGTGCATTAATAAATGGCAACACTTGTATTCGATAGTACTTTATGTCAGCTGTGAAACGCACTCCGTGACATTTGGTTGCAATGTAAGCAACAAGTATTTTTACCTCCGTGACAATGTCGATTTTCGTTCCAAGTAAACATCATTTGCGGGAAGTGTGATTACACTATTATATTGCGAAGAAAAGTGTAGCGGAAACTCATCGTTTGCTTGTGGAGATTTACGGTGAGCATGCTCCATCTAATACAACTAGCAAGGAATGGTTTCGACGATTTCAAAATAATGATTTTGGCACTGAGGGCAGAAAACATGGAAAACCACCAAAAAAATTTGAAGATGCTGAATTGGAGGCCTTATTGGCAGAGGATTCTTGCCAAACTCAATCAGAATTGGTTGCAGCATTAAATGTTGAACGATCAACTATTGCAAAGCGTTTAAAAGCAATGGGAATGGTTCAAAAAGTTAGTAACTGGGTTCCATATGAATTGAAAGAAAGAGACATGGAACGTCGAAAAAAATTTGTGAAATACTACTTCAAAGACAGCAAAGAAAAGGATTTTTGCGTCGAATAGTTACAGGAGATGAAAAATGGATATATTATGAGAATCCTAAACGCCAAAAAAATTATGTGAAGCCAGGTGAACCCGGCCCATCCCAGCCAAAAAGAAATATTCACAGTGCCAAGTTTATGCTCTGCATTTGGTGGGATTTGAGAGGTGTTGTATATTATGAGTTGCTCAAACCCTCTCAAACTATTAATGAACAAATTTACCGATGACATCTAATGGGTTTGAAGCGAGCCATAGAAGAAAAACGATCAGAATGGGTGAATAGGCACAGTAAATTGATTCTTCAACATAACAATGCCAAACAGCATACCGCCCAAGTTGTGAAAAGATATTTAGATGGACAAGACTGGGAAGTGCTACTCCACCCGCCGTATTCGCCAGACATAGCTCCTTCGGATTACCACTTATTCCGAATACTGCAGTCAGATCTTACGGGAGAACGGTTCACTTCATACGAAAGTATCAAAATTCGGCTTGATAATTTCATCAGCTCAAAAGACCAGGATTTCTTCAGGCAAGGCATACGTAAATTACCTGAAAGATGGGCGAAGGTTGTAGCTGCAGATGGAGCATACTTTCAATAAACTTTTCTTTAATTTTCTAAATAAGCAAATGTGTTTTATTTGAACAAAAAAGGGCGGAGTCATATTCACACACCCAATACCAAAAATCCGTCTTTGCATTCTAACTTTGGAAAAAATGGACATATTAATCGGAAGTTTGACACGAAGTTTCCTCTTGTTTTACTTGAAAATTGAGAAAATCGGAGCATTTGCATCTTACAGAAACCGAAATTTTTTATTCACCACAAAACAGAATTTTTATCTCCTTATAATTTTTTAAAAAATAGAATTGCAACGGATCCATTCGGAAGCTTACTACCAATAAAATTGGTAGAGATGAAAGATGAAAAGACCAACAACGCATAAACAACCAATCATATCTTTTCAGTCGAATAGGCTCGGCCCCCTGCTTGTTTTGTTCCTCTCTTTTCGTTTACCTATGTATACGGTGGCGGTTTTATTGACTCCGCGTTGCTAAAAATCGGTAGGCGCCCAATGACAGTTTCTCACAAGAGTAACTGGCAATTATCGTTTTGGTTTCGGAGGATTTTGGGGAAGTCGCAGCGTAAGAGACCGAAGATGACAAACTCCGGCTGTCTTCGTTTAAGAAGTTTCGTTGCGGATGGAGGATCAGGATTTGTTTGGTTAACATTGGAAATTGCCGTCACAATCGAGATACATCTTTTGCATGCGACTGAATAAAGAATCATGGCAATATTACATTCACAGCGTTATTATTCCAATTCTCCCAATAATTCCAATAATTCGCATTTGATTCACGGGTTAATTAATTAATTCGCGGTTTATTCATTCAGGAGGGACTCTATCAACGATCTAGTCAGTACACTAACGTGAGGTTGTCAGACGATGGGAAGGTTAATTGATCCGCCCACTAATTAGTTAATTGAATGATTAAGGATTATTCATTGAATTAATTGTATAATTCATTAAATTGATTAATTTAATTCACGCTTTTAGAGCCCTATCGACGACCTAGTCAATTCACCCCTCGCGAGGGGGTGGGTGAAAACGTTGATCAATGCGCGAGTCTCAGTTTAATTTGTGGTCTGATTCACAGGTTAATTAATTAATTCCCAGTTTCGGAAATTAAGGTTATTAATTCGCGGGTTCATTAAATAATTAATCAATTGATTGACTAATTATAGTATTTTTGAGTAATTTTTATCTCTCCCAACCACCACAATCGCCACACCTTCCCGTTGTAGCGCCTCGCTACATCCACATTGAGATGTGTATCGCACCGCTTTCATACACACACACCTGAGGAACACACGCACATCCCATGTGTCACAATCGCTTCCGCTTAGTTAGTCTTCCAAGTAGTCTAGTGGCTATGGCCACGAGGTGGATAATTCTTCACCGCATCTGTATATATTAAATCAACTCACTCTGTATATATCTTTACCGACAATAAACTAAACCCTATTTTGGTGACCCCGACATGATCTAATTTAGGAAATTCGATGTTTTAAGCGACAGAAGTAAAAATATGGCGTCGCGTGCATTTATCATTGAAAGTTTTATTCGCGCATCCCAGTAATTAACTTCCATCCTAGTGAATATATACGCATCCTAGACTTTCCAGCGCCGCACAATCCGCGAGTTCAAGTGCTGGATTTAATTCCCCACGATTAAAAAATCGTGAATTTCGTCGTGTGGGTACACAACGGCATTCTCAAAATGGCGTCTCGTGAGTTCTCGAATATTCCAAGCGTCGGAGCGCCGAGCCTTGATTTCGCAGTGTCTCACGAAAACCAAAACAACTGCCAATAAATGTGATATTTTTGTTTTTCACACCGGCACATTGCTGAGGACGAAAGACGTTGTACTCTGCTGGTGATAATAAGGACTTATGATGCCTTTGTTCCGCGTTTCATATTCTTCGATTTTAGTCTATTTCGAATAAGCTGTGTAACGATGACAACCACGCAAACAGCTACGATAGCGACGGGACATGACACGCAGTTGGACAGTGACGCTCAGACATGAGGGAGAGAAGAAAGTAACCCCATGTCGAACGACTCCGATGGCAGCGTTGAGAACATCGGGCCGATCCACTGAGTTCATCTCCGCTAAAGCATCGTCGAGAATCAGACATAAAATGCAGGTAACATCAAATCTACCACCAGGTGAACCAAACACTCCGTTGGTACGAGACTTCACACAGCGAAAATGGACACTGCATCCGCGGCATGGGCTAACGAAGCTGGTAACCTCACCCGCGGTCCCTTCGCACCTACATCCATCAACAGGATTACACGGACAATAGCGGACCTGGACCCTCGCCTTCAGTCTGCAGCGATATCCGGGCATGAGGGAGACAACCAACGTAACCTCATCTCGAACTTCTCCGATGGCAGCGTCGAAAACACCGGGCCGACTCACCGAGCTCATCTCCGCCAAGCATCAACGAGAACCTCGTCCTTTGGAATACGCGATGTCACATCGACGAGCGAAAGACGTCTTCACCAGAGCATCCACGACTCTGATACCCATCATCGAGAGGCATCCCAAACACCCGCATACATATGCATTATCGCAAAACACGGCGACGACATATACACACAGGCTACAGTCTATTTCACGAGGGAGAGAAGAAAGTCTCATGTCGAATCACTTCGATGGCGGCGTCGAGAATACCGGGCCGACTTGCCGAGCTCATCTCCGGAGTATGCATCGTTGGCAGGACTGCCTGAAAGCCACTCCGAACGCTCACAACCGTCTCTACAAATCGACAACCTGGAGAACAGCTGCCTAGCAGCAGCTGAGATGCCGCAGTTACCTCCATTACCAACATTGTTCTTAAGTAGATGCTTGATTTGTCATTTTCGTTTTCATTCTTTCGTTTATGTTTCAGTTTAAAAACTACGTTTTTACTAAAGCAGGGAGTCATGTAGCGTCTCACCTACAACGCTACATATACATCTACGCGTTGACGACGGACACCGAGGAATAGATGATTGACGGGTGAACGAAAACTCTCGGCCTGTCTCACTTGCTCCTATTGTGTCACGTGTATATCTCGGACTTAATTCCATCTACGGAATTTGGGCGTCTTGCAAATTCGGAGAAACCTCAATAAGTCAGTCTGGCACTAACCGCCAAATACTTAGCAATTCGACCACCCGATCTCTACGTAACATCTTTACTTCTGTATATATTCTTTGACGTCTTGTAAATATTCTATGATTAATTAACATAATCGCATTGTTAGTGAATTGAATCTTCCCACAACAACCTCAATTCCTATACCGTGAGGATATCATGATCGTCGTGGTTGGAATAGACAACAATGACTAACATAAATGAAGTAGTTTCACTTCAGAAAATATTGTTTATAATGCTTACTATCAATGCATCAAGTGGACAAATATTTACAAGGATAATTATGATGAGAAGTATATACAGAGTGAATATAATACAATGGATTAACCTGTCGGCATAAGACGGTAGGCTGGTTGTGATATTCGGGATTACGAATACCGCACAAGAGGGAAAGGAAGAATACCTTATTTCAATGTATTTAGGATAAATTGAAATGTATCGAAATAAGATGACGGGTGACGTATGCCGGGTGAGACCAAGATGTATCGAAGCGACTGAGGCATTCTCAGTCAAATGCGTTGTATGTAGTGCGATCACTACATGACTCCCTCCGTTGAAAAAAAATTCTTGTAACGGAAAAATATTACAAAAAGAAATATAGTAATAAGTGAAATTTCTAGGAAAACCTAGCGGATCTTTACTAAAAAATTTGCGGTGAGAATTCGTCGATGGAATGCAATTATGCATGGGAGATGGAGAGGGAACTTCAAGGTAGAAAGAGGGATAAATAGAATAGGAGGGAATGAGGAGCAGGTGGGAGAAGGAATGGGAGGATATTGAGGTCATCATCAAATAGATGGTACAAGGCGATAATAGTAGAGGATATTCCGAAATATCTGATGAAGGAATGGGGGGAGGTAAGGTGGAACAGGCTAATGAGGTACAGATTAGGGGATGGAATGAGAGGGGAGAGATCATGGGAAAAGGAGGAAAGGAAAAGATGTAGGAGATGCGGTGCAAGTGAGGAAACTTGGGTGCATTTTCTAGAGGAATGTGGACAAGAAGAGGGAGAGGAAAGGAGTGTATGGGAGAGGATCACAGAGATTCTGAACGAGAAGGGAGGAGGAGAGAAATGGGTAGATGATTGGGAAAAGAAAGGAATGATTGTGTAGAATAGATGAATGAGTGAGGGGTGGTTGTGAATGTAGGGGGGACGGTGAGGGGGAGGGGTGGGAGATTAAGGGGTGGGATAGGGGAGAGATAGAACTCTGGATGTCATACAGAGATGTTTCGAAGACCGGAAGCGGGGGTCCCACTCAGCCTCACACTCGCACGTTTCTCTCTCGCATTCGCTCAGTCACTCTCAAACAGTTTGCATAGATGTAAGATGTCACAGATATAAGCCTGTAGATATATATATATATATGCCTCACCCGGGTTCGATTCCCGGCTGGGTATAGCGGAAATTTGTTCTCTCTAAATTCTAATTCTCTTAGAATTCTTTAAAAAAAAAAAAAAAAAAAAAAAAATTCTAAGAGAATTAGAATTTAGAGAGAAAAAATTTCCGCTTCACCCAGCCGGGAATCGAACCCGGGTCTCCCAGATACG
>NW_021680443.1:378194-383416 GCF_001412515.2 Diachasma alloeum | reverse complement strand
TATATATATATATATATATATATATATATATATATATATATGTTTAAGGGTTATTACGATGACACTGCAATGTTTTGAAGTATAATTCAAATGTATGAATTATAACCTCAAAACCGAACAGCTCTTGGCATGACCCGGGAGCACCACGTGGAGGTGGCTGTTCAAGGCTCCCAAAAAGTTGTTAATTGTGGGTGTGTATTCACAATTTCCAACTGGCGCAATGCTGTAATATGCTGCCTGGTCGGGTTACGCACGGTCGCTATGTTCAGATGGTAAATGACGCTCATACCTTGCTTTATATATATATATATATATATATATATATATATGCAATTATTCGTTGATGGTATGGGCACTGGATGTCTTCCTCAGAAGTTGACTCCTGAGACTGTCACGGTCAGGGGAGCAAGGATGCGTGCTGCTCCCTTGATGAACTTTCGGTAGAAATGAATTGATCCCAGGAAACCTCGGAGCTTCTTCATCGTTGTAGACGGTGGAAATTCCAGGATTGCCTGAACGCTTTCTTGAGAAAGTTTGATCCCGTCGGCGTTACTAGTGTGACCAAAAAAATTGAGCTCGGGTTTTCCTAGATTAGCCTTAGCGACGTTGATGATCGGACCATAATCACCTGATTTCTGAAGTAAAATCCGCAGGTGCTTCTCGTTCTGCGATGCCACGAAGATGTCCAAATATTAAGATGTCTCATCCAAATATTAAAGCAGAGTGGGCCATTTTCACAGATGCATCAGATCACGCGACTGCAGCCGTTCTACAGCAGAAACACTGCAATTCCTGGCAACCGCTAGCATTCTTCAGCAGGAAACTCACGATCTCCTCGCAAAAACACGCGAGTTACGACAGGGAACTGCAGGCAATCTACAAAACTGTACTGCACTTCAGACATAACTTCGAAGGGCGTCATGTGATCATCTTCACTGACCACAGACCGCTGACTCACGCGTTCAAGCAAAAACCAGAACGAGCTTCACCCTGGCAATACCGAAGATTGGACTACATCGCCCAATTTTCCACGGACATCAGGTATGTCGTGGGCCCAGACAACGTCGTGGCAAATGCTCTGTCACGAGTCGAAGCCGTCTCAACCGCTGTTACAACCCAACAGCTCATAGATGCCCAACGCGACGACCAAGAATTGCAAGACCGGACGTGAATTTACAAATATACCGCCGACAACTTCCAGGAATGAACGAACCACTGTACTGTGATGTGTCATCAGGTACAGTCCGCCCATATGTGCCTGCCCATCTGAGACACCGAGTATTCAGCTCGCTGCACTCAATGGCTCATTCTGGATGCAGGGGTTCACGGACACTCGTCAAGCAGCGCTATGTCTGGCCCAGCATGAGTAACGACAGCAGCACTGCGATGTCACGGCGGAGCTTGGTACGACGCAGTTCCCATGGTACTTTTAGGGTTACATCTGCGTGGAAGGACGACCTTCAAACGACTCCTGCTGAGCCTAACGTACGGAGAACATATCCGTCTACCCAAAGAGTTCCTCGTGCCAGCAAATGAACAAACGGCAGCACCGGAATTGGTGAGAAATCTACGCGAACATTTTCGTACAATTGCGCCTGTTCCAACTGCACACCATGATACACGTTCAACATTCATCTTCAAGGACTTATCAACGTGTACGCCTGTTTTCGTTCGCGACGACCGCGTGCGAATGGCATACCGACCATCATACACCGGCCCATTTCGCGTTATCAGTCGCCACGACAAGTATTTCGTCATCTGGTTCAAATTCGGAGGTTTAGAAAACTACAAGAACACCGATCTCCATCGACCGACTGAAACCAGCATACAAACTACTGGAGGACATGGATCAGTTTCCAGGACAGCCTCCGGACCAAGACGTACCTGACGAGCCTCAGCAACAGGACCAGCCGCAGCCGAGCACGAGCACGGCACCCGCTGGAAGAGGAGGAGAGGCGTAACATTCGCCAACATACCGACAATTTACGTCTACCACGTCTAACTCTCCTCATTCAAATTTTTTTTTCCACCTGGTTGCCAAGCCTGACAATTTTCCTGTTCCTAGAATAATCATTTTCTGTTGCAGATTCAAAAACCTACGTTTTTTACTTCAAGCCGGGGAGTCATGTAGCGTCTCGCTACATCCTAACATGCGAACACTGGCTAACGATGAGCACAGGCATTTGCTGTCTCACTCGCACCTTCAGTGCTACGTATATTCTTTTCTGATTCGTCAAATCGTAAGGATATGCGGTAGCTTCGCTGACACCTTTCGGTGTGAATATAATTGTGTATAACAGTACAGCTCGTATCGCTCTCTTTATCGGGTCATATTATTTTCTCTTCACTTTTGTATTAATTTGGCGCGGATAATAAATCTGTAATTATTAGTTTAATTGTATTTGTTAGTGGATTTTTACCTTCCCGACAACACCTCAATCCCTACACCCTTCGCCCCCTAGTACTCGCACCACACAGAACGCGTTTGGCTGAGGATGCCTCGGTTGGCTTCGATACACCTCGGTCTCACCCAGCTTACGCGACGCGTTATCTTATTTCGATACATTTTAATTTCTCCTAAATACATTGAAATAAGTTACTCTTCTTCTCTCTTTTGTGCGGTATTCGTAATCTCGAAGATAACGACCAGTCTACCATCTACTGCCGGCAGGTTAATACATTGTATTATATCCAGTCTGTATATATTTCACATCATAATCACTCTTGTAAATATTCGTACACTTGACGCATTTAGAGTAGACATTATAAACAATATCTTCTGCAGTTCATCTACTTCATTTATATTAGTGATTGTTGTCGCCCAACCACCACAATCACCACATTGGTGACCCCGAAGTGATATCATTCGAAGAACTTCTCATAAGTGTACGAATTCAATGATTTTCTCTTTTGATTATGTGCATCTTTTTTTCGGAAAGTCTTGTTCGATCGTTTCTCAGGGCTTTCGGATATGTAACAGTGCTCTACCGATTAAACTCAGTGCAATTATTTTGAAGACAGCCATAGTAAAAATTTACTAGTTTTATCGCATGATGAAATAACGTTCAGATTTTTCTAATCTTCAAACTTCTAGAACACTCCAAGCGTCGGCTAACGACCGAAATTCTGGCGTTGGCCTTGCAAACAGAATAGGCATCACAGAGTTTGTCATGGTTCCATACTACCGCGAGTGTGTGTGTGTAGTGCTTACATCGTAGCGTGAGCTGGTACGTGGCTGGGCGCCCATAGACGTTGTGTCATACTAGTTTCAAAAATGAAGACTATATATAAGACTATATATAAAAACCTGATATCAGTCAGCCAGCTACAATGACCTTAGTGCAAATTAAAGCATCGGAATACATCCTCGAGCGTCCTGAACTGTGATTCTCACAATTTGAATCACAATTTAAAATTACAAAGATCGCAATCGAATTGCAAAAATTCAATCACGCGGTTGCAGTACATACCTCGGTGCTTGCTACCGAGGTGAAACATTTAATTACTAATCCTCCAAACGATACACTCTACCAACAGCTCAGGAATAAAGTGATCGAGTGCTTCACGCCTTCAAGCGTGCCAGCATGATGAAAAAATCGGCGATCATACACCTTCTCAATTCCTTAGTTACCTCAAGGCTCTGGTACAAGTCATTGACGAGGAGGTATTAAAAATTGAATAGTTATCGTATCTACCCAAGCAGATTCAACTGGGTATAGCTAATCAAGCAGCTGCCACCGATTAACTAAGTAAAGCTGCTAACAACCTCTACGAAATTTTGCAGCCAGCCAGAATAGCCTTCACTGTCGTATCAACTCCACTCGGGCATCATTAGTTCAACAGATGTCAGCTCTCGCAGCATCTGTCTCCGCGATGCAGTCTACAGGCTATCGCTCATGCTCCTCTGGTCCATCAAGGTCACGGGACAGATCCAGGAGCCCATCACGCATCATAAAAATATCAAAATCACGTGATATTGGCTGGTTCCATTCTAAATTGTGTAAGAAAGCAAATAATTTCTCACCCAGTTACAGGTTTGAGGGAAACGAAAGAGGGAGCTTCTAGAGGCGGGACGCGGCTCTTGTTCAATTTCTCGCCGACGTTTCATTACTGGTAAAGACTCAGGCCTAGATTTTTTCGTGGATACAGGTTCAGACGTCTCCGTCTACCCTATCAGCAGCCCTAGAAATTCAGCCGTCTCCACGGGTTACCAGTTGTTTGCTGCTAATAGATCTACCATAAATACCTACGGTTTTATCCCTTTGTCACCGACCCTTGGTTTAAGACGAGATCTCACCTGGCGTTTTGTTAAGGCTGATGTCGCGCGACCAATAATCGGAGTTGATTTTCTACATCATTTTGACCTCCTGACAGATCTGCAAAATGAACGGACGATTGACAACAAAACAGGACTCACATCCTCTGGTGAATTGTCACGCGTTTTGCATCAAGCTTGGTCAAGATTCATCAGTTATCTGACGACAATTCGTATCCGGCGATCCTGAACGAATTTCCATCTTTCAACAAAGTGGACGGACAATCTAGGGAACCTAAACACTACACGGTTCACCACATCAGGACAACTCCGGGGCCACCAGTCTCCTGCCGAGCACAACGGCTCGCTCCTAACAAACTTAAAGCAACCCATTATGTATTCAATAAAACGGTCCAACTGGGTATCGCGAGAAGATCAGACAGATTGGCCGTGAAGTCCAACGGTGAATTACGACCATGTGGGAATTATAGGCCACTAAACGCGAGAACAATTCCCGATGAATACACTGTAAGCTATCTGGAAAACTTCACGACCAATGTTCAAAACAAAAAGATGTTTTCTACCATCGATCTGGGAGGGCTTTTAACCAAATCCGAGTTTCATCAGCGGATATCCAGAAAACCGCGGTAAAAACGCCCTTAAGTTTTCTTTGAGTTTCCATTTATGACGTTTGGACTCAGAAATGCCGCACAGACTTTTGAGCGTTTCATAGATGAAATTACGAGCGAACTAGATTTCACGGTGCCTCCATTGACGACATCTTCGTGGCATCGCAGAACGAGAAGCATCTGCGGATTTTACTTCAGAAATCAGGTGATTATGGTCCGATCATCAACGTCGCTAAGTCTAATCTAGGAAAACCCGAGCTCAATTTTCTTGGTCACACTAGTAACGCCGACGGGATCAAACTTTCTATATATATATATATATATATATATATATATAT
>NW_021680443.1:234149-377905 GCF_001412515.2 Diachasma alloeum | reverse complement strand
TATATATATATATATATATATATATATATATATATATATATAAGCAATTATTCGTTGATGGTATGGGCACTCGATGTCTTCCTCAGATGTTGACTCCTGAGACTGTCGCGGTCAGGGGAGCAAGGATGCGTGCTGCTCCCTTGATGTACTTTCGGTAGAAATGAATTGTTCCCAGGAAAACTCGGAGCTTCTTCATCGTTGTAGGCGGTGGAAATTCCAGGATTGCCTGAACGCTTTCTTGAGAAAGTTCGATCCCGTCGGCGTTACTAGTGTGACCAAGAAAATTGAGCTCGGGTTTTCCTAGATTCGACTTAGCGACGTTGATGATCGGACCATAATCACCTGATTTCTGAAGTAAAATCCGCAGATGCTTCTCGTTCTGCGATGCCACGAAGATGTCGTCAATGGAGGCACCGTGAAATCTAGTTCGCTCGTAATTTCATCTATGAAACGCTCAAAAGTCTGTGCGGCATTTCTGAGTCCAAACGTCATAAATGGAAACTCAAAGAAAACTTAAGGGCGTTTTTACCGCGGTTTTCGGGATGTCCGCTGATGAAACTCGGATTTGGTTAAAAGCCCTCCCAGATCGATGGTAGAAAACATCTTTTTGTTTTGAACATTGGTCGTGAAGTGTTCCAGATAGCTTACAGTGTATTCATCTGGAATTGTTCTCGCGTTTAGTGGCCTATAATCCCCACATGGTCGTAATTCACCGTTGGACTTCACGGCCAATCTTTCTGATCTTCTCGCGATACCCAGTTGGACCGTTTTATTGAATACATAATGGGCTGCTTTAAGTTTGTTAGGAGCGAGCCGTTGTGCTCGGCAGGAGACTGATGGCCCCGGAGGTGTCCTGATATGGTGAACCGTGGAGTGTTTAGGTTCCCTAGATTGTGCGTCCACTTTGCTGAGAGATGGAAATTCCTTCAGGATCGCGGGATACGAATTGTCGTCAGATAACTGATGAATCTTGACCAAGCTTGATGCGAAACGCGTGACAAATCACCAGAGGATGTGAGTCCTGTTTTGTTGTCAATCGTCCGTTCATTTTGCAGATCTGTCAGGAGGTCAAAATGATGTAGAAAATCAACTCCGATTATTGGTTGCGCGACATCAGCCTTAATAAAACGCCAGGTGAGATCTCGTCTTAAACCAAGGTTCGGTGACAAAGGGATAAAACCGTAGGTATTTATGGTAGATCTATTAGCAGCAAACAACTGGTAACCCGTGGAGACCGCTGAATTTCTAGGGCTCCTGATAGGGTAGACGGAGACGTCTGAACCTGTATCCACGAGAAACTCTAGGCCTGAGTCTTTACCAGTAATGAAACGGCGGCGAGAAATTCAACGAGAGCCGCGTCCCGCCTCTAGAAGCTCCCTCTTTCGTTTCCCTCAAACCTGTAACTGGGTGAGCAATTATTTGCTTTCTTACACAATTTAGAATGGAACCAGCCAATATCACGTGATTTTGATATTTTTATGATGCGTGATGGGCTCCTGGATCTGTCCCGTGACCTTGATGGACCAGAGGAGCATGAGCGATAGCCTGTAGACTGCATCGCGGAGACAGATGCTGCGAGAGCTGACATCTGTTGAACTAATGATGCCCGAGTGGAGTTGATACGACAGTGAAGGCTATTCTGGCTGGCTGCAAAATTTCGTAGAGGTTGTTAGCAGCTTTACTTAGTTGATCGGTGGCAGCTGCTTGATTAGCTATACCCAGTTGAATCTGCTTGGGTAGATACGACAACTATTCAATTTTTAATATCTCCTCGTCAATAACTTGTACCAGAGCCTTGAGGTAACTAAGGAATTGAGAAGGTGTACGATCGCCGATTTTTTCATCATGCTGGCCTGCTTTGAAGGCGTGAAGCACTCGATCACTTTATTCCTGAGCTGCTGGTAGAGTGTATCGGTTGGAGGATTAGTAATTAAATGTTTCACCTCGGTAGCAAGCACCGAGGTATGTACTGCAACCGCGTGATTGAATTTTTGCAATTCGATTGCGATCTTTGTAATTTTAAATTGTGATTCAAATTGTGAGAATCACAGTTCAAGACGCTCGAGGATGTATTCCGGTGCTTTAATTTGCACTAAAGTCATTGTAGCTGGCTGACTGATATCAGGTTTTAATATATAGTCTTATATATAGTCTTCATTTTTGAAACTAGTATGACACAACGTCTATGGGCGCCCAGCAACGTACCAGCTCACGCTACGATGTAAGCACTACACACACACACTCGCGGTAGTATGGAACCATGACAAACTCTGTGATGCCTATTCTGTTTGCAAGGCCAACGCCAGAATTTCGGTCGTTAGCCGACGCTTGGAGTGTTTTAGAAGTTTGAAGATTAGAAAAATCTGAACGTTATTTCAGCATGCGATAAAACTAGTAAATTTTTACTATGGCTGTCTTCAAAATAATTGCACTGAGTTTAATCGTTGGAGCACTATTACATATCCGAAAGCCCTGAGAAACGATCGAACAAGACTTTCCAAAAAAAAGATGCACATAATCAAAAGAGGAAATCATTGAATTCGTACACTTATGAGAAGTTCTTCGAATGATATCACTTCGGGGTCACCAATGTGGTGATTGTGGTGGTTGGGCGACAACAATCACTAATATAAATGAAGTAGATGAACTGCAGAAGATATTTTTTATAATGTCTACTCTAAATGTGTCAAGTGTACGAATATTTACAAGAGTGATTATGATGTGAAATATATACAGACTGGATATAATACAATGTATTAACCTGCCGGCAGTAGATGGTAGACTGGTCGTGATCTTCGAGATTACGAATACCGCACAAAAGAGAGAAGAAGAGTAACTTATTTTAATGTATTTAGGAGAAATTAAAATTTATCGAAATAAGATAACGCGTGACGTAAGCTGGGTGAGACCGAGGTGTATCGAAGCCGATCGAGGCATCCTCAGCCAAACGCGTTCTGTGTGGTGCGAGTACTAGGGGGCGAAGGGTTTAGGGATTGAGGTGTTGTCGGGAAGGTAAAAATCCACTAACAAATACAATTAAACTAATAATTACAGATTTATTATCGGCGCCAAATTAATACAAAAGTGAAGAGAAAATAATATGACCCGATAAAGAGAGCGATACGAGCTGTACTGTTATACTCAATTATATTCACACCGAAAGGTGTCAGCGAAGCTACCGCATATCCTTACGATTTGACGAATCAGAAAAGAATATACGTAGCACTGAAGGTGCGAGTGAGACAGCAAATGCCTGTGCTCATCGTTAGCCAGTGTTCGCATGTTAGGATGTAGCGAGACGCTACATGACTCCCCTGCTTGAAGTAAAAAACGTAGGTTTTTGAATCTGCAACAGAAAATGATTATTCTAGGAACAGGAAAATTGTCAGGCTTGGCAACCAGGTGGAAAAAAAGAATTTGCATGAGGAGAGTTAGACGTGGTAGACGTAAATTCTCGGTATGTTGACGAATGTTACGCCTCTCCTCCTCTTCCAGCGGGTGCCGTGCTCGTGCTCGGCTGCGGCTGGTCCTGTTGCTGCGGCGCGTCAGGTACGTCTTGGTCCGGAGGCCGTCCTGGAAACTGATTCATGTCCTCCAGTAGTTTGTATGCTGGTTTCAGTCGGTCGATGGAGATCGGTGTTCTTGTAGTTTCCTAAACCTCCGGATTTGAACCAGATGACGAAATACTTGTCGTGGCGACTGATAACGCGAAATGGGCCGGTGTATGATGGTCGGTATGCCATTCGCACGCGGTCGTCGCGAACGAAAACAGGCGTACACGTTGATAAGTCCTTGAAGATGAATGTTGAACGTGTATCATGGTGTGCAGTTGGAACAGGCGCAATTGTACGAAAATGTTCGCGTAGATTTCTCACCAATTCCGGTGCTGCCGTTTGTTCATTTGCTGGCACGAGGAACTCTTTGGGTAGACGGATAGGTTCTCCATACGTTAGGCTCAGCAGGAGTCGTTTGAAGGTCGTCCTTCCACGCGGATGTAACCCTAAAAGTACCAGGGGAAGTGCGTCGTACCAAGCTCCGCCGTGACATCGCAGTGCTGCTGTCGTTACTCATGCTGGGCCAGACATAGCGCTGCTTGACGAGTGTCCGTGAACCCCTGCATCCAGAATGAGCCATTGAGTGCAGCGAGCTGAATACTCGGTGTCTCAGATGGGCAGGCACATATGGGCGGACTGTACCTGATGACACATCACAGTACAGTGCTTCGTTCATTCCTGGAAGTTGTCGGCGGTATAGTTGTAAATTCACGTCCGGTCTTAAAGTTCTTGGTCGTCGCGTTGGGCATCTATGAGCTGTTGGGTTGTAACAGCGGTTGAGACGGCTTCTACTCGTGACAGAGCATTTGCCACGACGTTGTTTGGGCCCACGACGTACCTGATGTCTGTGGAAAATTGGGCGATGTAGTCCAATCTTCGGTATTGCCAGGGTGAAGCTCGTTCTGGTTTTTGCTTGAACGCGTGAGTCAGCGGTTTGTGGTCAGTGAAGATGATCACATGACGCCCTTCGTAGTTATGTCTGAAGTGCAGTATAGTTTTGTAGATGGCCTGCATTTCCCTGTCGTAACCCGCGTGTTTTTGCGAGGAGATCGTGAGTTTCCTGCTGAAGAATGCTAGCGGTTGCCAGGAATTGCGGTGTTTCTGCTGTAGAACTGCTCCAGTCGCGTGATCTGATGCATCTGTGAAAATGGCCAACTCTGCTTTAATATTTGGATGAGACAACGGAGTGGCCTCTGCCAGAGCCTGTTTGCTACGCGTGACGTCTTCTTTAAGGGCTGGAGTCCAGGTTACTGGACACTTTCTTTTGACGTTCGGATCCTGAGTTGCCGCGTTCAGTGGGGCGAGAATTTCTGCTGCTTCCTCGATGAACTTCCGATAGAAATTTAGAGTATCGAGGTACCTGCGCAGTGCTTTTACAGTAGTAGGCCTCGTGAATTCGAGAATCGCGTTGACTCGATCTCTGGAAGGCTTAATGTCCCCGGCGTTGATCGTGTGACCGAGAAGTAAGATCTCTGGCTGCCCCAGGACCGATTCGGCAACGTTTACTATCAACCCGTTCTGTAGGCATTGAAAAAGTATTTTCAGGTTTTCGCGATGTTGTTCTTCGTTGTCCGATGCTACCAAAATGTCATCTATGTATGAAAACAGAAATACTAGATCGCGTGTCACTTCATCTAATACATGTTGAAACGTCTGAGCAGCGTTCCTGAGGGCGAAAGTCATGTATGGAAATTCGAAATGTCCAAAAGGCGTGATTATCGCGGTCTTTTGGATGTCCTCAGATGCAATTGGAATTCGATTAAATGCTTTGACCAGATCTATGATAGAGAAAATTGTTTTGCCGTATAAGTTGGCAGCAAAATCCTCTAAATAACGAACAGGGTGCTTATCTGGTATAGCTCTGCCATTAAGTGTGCGGTAATCTCCGCATGGTCTCCATTCGCCGTTCTTTTTCGAGGCCAAATGAACTGGAGATGACCAAGGACTTTCACATTTCCTTGCAATTCTTAGTTTTAACATGCTCGAAAATTCAGCATGCGCGATTTTTAGTTTATCTGGCGCCAAACGGCGCGCTCTGCAGGAGATAGGTGGTCCCGGTGTCGTTCTAATGTGGTGGAGAGTATCGTGCTCCGTGTTTCTGAGCAGTCCCTCTGGTTTCGTTATTACTGGGAATTCTTTCATGATGATCTCGAGCAGCTTAACAGACAGCGCGCGGGAACGCGTGAATTGGCCATTCGATTTGGGGCCTATTGAGCTGTCGATGAGGCACTCGTTTCCCAAATCCGGCAGCAAATTGAAGTGGTGCAGGAAATCAGCACCAATGGTGGGTCTGCTGACGTCTGCCTTGACAAAACGCCACGTTAAGTCTCTGCGGAGACCGAGATCTGGCGAGATGGACGTATAGCCGTACGTGTCGATGAGGGTGCCGTTGGCTGTGAAGGATTGATAGCCACTGGTGACGCTCTGCTTTGCTGGGCAAGGCGTGATGGAGACGTCTGAGCCTAGGTCCACTAGGTATCGGGTCCCAGTCGTTCTGTCGGTGATGAATAAGCGGCGGGATTTCCAGCGGGATTTCGGGCGTTTCCCGTTGCGATGTGCTCGCGAATCCTGCTGGGTCATCATCACCGAGCACACGTTCAAATCAGTCAGCGGTTTTTGTTTGGTGTGAGACAAAATCCGCTGACTTCGTTTCTAGAAACCTCAAGGTTTCGTCCAAGCGACGTGCTAAATGCGAAATAAAATTTATAAAATCTCGTTGGAGATTTTATACATAATATCCCCCCCGTGAAGGGCGAAGTGTCATGCATTTTCGGTCTTCACGCGATCGTGTTCAGCGTCCAATATCAAAATCCGTTCCACTTGGTCTTAAGTTATCCAACGACTAAAATTTTCGAACAATTGGAATTATAATTCTTAATTAACATAAGAAAATTGTTACATCTTTCGATGACGGTTACTGGTCGTGAATAACTGGTCATTGGCGGCTTCGTATCTCTTGGCTGTCCTTTTTCGTGTCGATCTTCAGTGGGACTGTCGTGGTGTACTATTACGTCGACTCGTTCAACAAGACGTGAGGGACCGATGATTGGCAGCGAGTTGCTTCTGCTCTTCCCCCATTTAGGGGTGTCGGTGTGTCGTTGTTTTTCCATTAATTTCCTTTTGCCTCTACCGATCCACTGTACCAGGGTCCAGACCACTTTCCATCGGAGTAAGAGATAGGCTATTCCACCGAGGCTCAATAGCCCCAGTCCTCCAATCGACCCGTATGTCAGCAAGCGATGATAGTAGGCTTCCTCATATTGTTGGCCTATCTCTTCGAGTCTGCGTCGAGCCTCATCCAGTTGTAACTCGCTCTTAACGTGATCCTTCCAATTCAGAATTGGTTCTACGCGAATGAACTTCAGTTTATCTAATGGTTCTGGGCTTCTCTCTAATTCTGCGGCAAGTTCGAGGAGGGTCAGCTTCACAGGTGGTAAATGAATCTCTGCCTCCGAAGTCTGCAGAACTCCCACATGTGATATCTGATCACTGACTTTTTGCAGTCTGCAGTCCAGGTTGAGGCTAATGAGACCTGTCCGAGATATATTGACTGTTCCGATTAGTTGGTGTGAGCAGATAACCTTTCCTCGTTCGCACTCATTTGTTGTGTAAAGCCACGCCGTCCCAGATTCCAATAGTTCCCACTCTATTCCTCGGGATTGAGTAATTTTGATATTACAGCTATAAAAGACGTCTGTGGAAGGTTGAAGGAGCAACATTATCTCGCAAGCGGGCCTCAATATTGAACTGCTGATGGCAAACCTCGGAACGCAGACGATCCTTATTCCAAGTGGGGCACATAACTCCAGGTCTCGTTGGTCTAGAACGGCATAGTGGTGTCGATCTTCTGCGACGACCACGTAACACTTCTCTGGTGTGACGTGCGCAGACAAGGTCCGATTTCCGACAACTTGAGGTCTCTTGCAAGAATGCAGACGATGGAGTTGGTACATTTCTCGGCCTAATAGGAGTAGGGTGATGATTGCCAGCATTTCCCTCCGCGCGTGGGCCACTCCTACGGTGCTGACTTTAGACAACGCTGCGTTGTCTGTCAGCCCTGTCGGTATGAGGAATTCCAATTCCGGATGTACCATTTAAATACTGGTAGATACGTCATGTAATTGCTCGGGTGTCAACAGCGTATGAGAAATCCGACCATGCTTGGCCTCATCGATTGCTTCCACTATCCTTTCGGTGATCTCCAACATATTCCTGAGTGCTGACTCTGCTTCCAGCCCCGCTCGAGATAACCTCAACGTATATTCGATGACCCTGATGTTGTGATCTTCACCGGTGATTCTATTTAGCAACTCCTGTGTTGTTGTTTTCGGAGCCACAATATTGTAGTTTGTTTGATTGAAATCATTGTCAATATTTTGAATTCTTGACCTAATGATATGAGTCGAATTATTCACAATACGCGTGATTTCCTTTTAGGACAGGTAGAGGTTGTCTATCTCCTTTGTTATGTGCTGGTAGTCTTTATAGCCCATTAACCCGAATAAACTGCGTTGTAGACTCCCCATGAAGGCAAGTGGTGGCACGTGTCGCCCTCGGAGGCCAATCGACTTGGTCTCTGGTGCAGTGAAGAAGTCATAATATGGCAATAATGTATCCCAATCATCTATGTCTTCCATCACGGTTCGTACGTAATTCATGAGCACTCAATGACTGCGTTCCAACGATCCATTAGTTTACGGTCTATAGCCGGAGGTGGTAACTTGATCTACCCTGAAAATTTCGTTGACTTGAGCAAAGAGTTTACTAGTGAAACATATCCCTCGGTCACATAAGAGTAATTTCGGGGCACCGTATACTGCGTATAAATTGCTAGCCAACGCCATCGAGATAGTTTCAGTTCGGATATCTGGTAACGCGACAGTGATACAATATTGTGTTAAGGCATCTTGTATCGTTAGCACGTGTAAGTTACCTCGCGACGTTGGTCTTATCGGGCCAACTGTGTCGATGGCAACTCTTTCAAATGGCTCAAGCGGCGTGATTGTTATGATCATCGGCTGGCAAGTTTTGGTCCTCGAGGTCTTTTGTTTTCTACAAATTAGACAATGCCGAATGTACTCTGTCACTTGTTGCGCGATTCCCGGCCAATAAAACCGTTCTCTGATCCCACGACAAGTTTTAATTACGCCTTTATGCCCCTAAACTAAGCTGTCGTGGGCCTCTCGAATTATTTCTGGGCGCAGATTCCCACTTGGGCACTCAATCTTCCCTTGACATAGTACTATTCGTACCGGAAACAATTCCAAAAATTCTTTTAGAAAAGGCCTCACGTCTAGTTTTCCTAACTCATCGCCAACGGTAGATATGCTGAAAGAGGCAACCCGATAGGGCTCTATTGCTTCACGGAGGCGCCTTAACCCCAACAGTACGTCTTGTATATAAGGTTTCTGAGTATGGTGTGTCTTGACAATAAATGTGAATGTCTTATACTTTCTCGCGGGAGTAACCAAGACATCTCTAGTAGCAGGATTATAACGTAGGAGTTCGCGAGTATCGATATAGCCAACTGCTTGTAAAAGTTTCGAGATCGAACTATTTATTTCGCCGTCAGCTGCTAGGAAATGTACCAAGTTATCTCGCTGGAAAGTAATTCCATCATTCGTCTCAATTACAGTCATAGTTCCTATGTCAGGTCTAACATGGGATTTCTCGTCTTCCGGTTCATCTTCAGTGAATTCGTCAGTATTCAGGAAAGGTTCTAGACACACACCGCCTTGAGAGGCACTGGCGCCCCCTCCAATCGCCGATGGTGAGGCGGGAGTCCCCCCAGTCCCTGGCGCAGCGCTCTCTGCGTTCTTCTCGTTGTGGACGGGCGGTAATGAGAATCGTAGTTTCTTGAAATTCGTTTCCTGTTTGGAAGCAGAAGGCCCTGCTCTCACCATAGGGCTCGATTCAGCCACGGGGATTGTTCTAGGCTTAGAAGTAGGTATTAATGATATCCTATTTCGTCCCCCGGGAAGTATAGGATGAGCAGATGATGTTAGCCCCCTATTTTCAGGCTCAGGCGTCGATGATTCGTGCGGTTTCTGTTTTACCTCAATAGTCGATAGGGATTGAGAGCCTGTGTCGAGCGGGTTTCGGGTTTCGCTCGCTTGGTACTTGGATATTGCTCTCAGCCTGATGCGTCGTTTCTAGTCTAGGCAGCCCAGTTAAGTTCTGTTGTAGGCTGCGCTGCATGTCAAAAACATTCTCTAGAAGTTATTCAATCCGTTTTTCTCGAATTTTCGCACAAGTATCTATACTCGCCTCTTCCTCTTGCTCTTCTTCTTCAGCCTCTGATTCATCGATTTCAGCCTCGGTCTGGATTCTCCTTTTCCGATCATTCATATCTAATAAACAGAATGACCTTTTCATTACTTCGATGAAGCTGGGTGGTGATTTGGAAAAATTCGATTTTGGGGAGCCATCTGATGTCATATTTTCCTGGAACGTTTTACTTACTTCTGGAATTTTTTCATGTGGCAGTCTCAAAGGAAGTTCCTCCATTTCTGATTCTTCGGAATCGGAGTCATCCCTTGGGCTCTTCCGCACCTCGATAATCGCGCGTTCTCGAGAGGAGGTGATTCTCCGAAAACGTCATCTTCGTTGTCGCTATACTCGGGTAGTGGTGGTATCTCGGGTCTTTCAGATGTTTGCCAATCTGTAGTCAGTTTCTCGCGTAAATCTTCAGTTTCTTCTTCCGATTCATCAGTGATCTCTGGGATAACGATGTTTGATTTATTGTCGTGCGGTTGGACCGTTGTTTTCGATCTCAAACGGCTAGTTATGGTGCTCGTATTACTCAGCGATAGAGTGGATTGCAATCGCTTCAGCTTGGCTTAGTGCACACGGGAAGTCACTGTCGTTGGACGCTGTCCTGATGTCGATGATTGCGATTCTTCTGGCGGAGCTTTCTTCGATATGCCGACTGTTTTAGTGAGGCAGTACAGCATATTTGGCTTCAACGTCCGTTGCGAAGGGATCCACAGGGTTATAAGCCAATGCTGAGGCAACTTGCTTTGTCTTGCCAGTCTGATGATGAACAATTAAATCAAATTCGGAGATCTTCGTTTTCAGGTGAGCTTTTCGAGTAGTGTGGTCAGTGCAATCTTGAAGCCAGACTACTGCGGAACTTTTTGTGAGAAGTTCAAACGCGGCCCCGAGAGATACGGTCGGAAGTGATTCACGGCGAACACTACGGCCAGGCACTCCCTTTCCTCTGGTGTCCATCTCGTTTCCCTGTCCTCTAGCGTTCTAGAACCGTACGCTATGGGTCCTTCTATTCCGTTATTATCTAATTGAGTCAGCACGGCCGCGCATGACGATGAATTCACTGTGACGAAAAATGTTTTTTTCAAAGTTTGGGTGTTCTTATGAAGACAAGGTTCATTCATAAGAAAGATTTTCACCTCATTAAAGGCCAGCTGTTGTCTTGGTCTCCAATTCCATTTTACGTCATTCTTGAGCAATTCGTGAAGCGGGCTGATCCTTGGTGAATACCATTACTTGAAGCACTGGAAATAATTACACATCCCGAGGAAACTCTTCAATTCGGACTTGTTTTTCGGAGTGTTGAAAGCTGTGATGGCATTCACCCTTTATAGGATCTGAGCGAATCCCTTGTTCGTTGCCAATGAACCCAAGGTAAATGACCACGCAACTGTAGAAATGCTCCGTGCTCCGTCAGTCGTTGGAACACCGCCCTTAATAGCTTCTGGTGACGTGCTTAAGTCTTGGTATGTATAATATCATCCAAGTACACCTCTACGCCACGTCCGATCAGTCCCTTCAATACTTTATCCATACCAGGTTGAAAAATGGCCGGTGCGTTCTTCAATCCAAATGGCATATAAAGATATTCAAAATGTCCTTGGGGAGTGGAGAAGGCTGTCTTCTCCCTGTCTCGTGGATCCATCTTGATCTGATGAAATTTGGTGGCTAGATCCAGGGTGCTGAATACTCTTGACCGTTGGAACTTATCGATGATGGCTCTTATTCTGGGCAAAGGGTATTTATCGGCAATGGTCCTTTTGTTGAACTGCTTGTAGTCCACCAGCATACTCCAGCACTTGTTTTCTTTGGAATCGGGCTTCTTCGGAACCAAGATAACTGGATAGTTATAAGGAGATTTAGAGGGTCCGATCTTGCCTCGCTTCAGCAGACTATCCACATTAGATGCTAACTCGTTTCTTAATTTTTCAGGAACGCGTTACTGCTTGATATAAATAGGTTTGTTATCAGCCGTTCTAATTGTACACGCGACATCTTTGATTTCACCAGCTCACTCGCCAGGTATCGCGATCATATCACAATACTCCTCCAGGCTACCTCGGATATACTATTCACATCCCTCGTCATTTCCTAGTAGGAGTTTGTCGAGAATGATTTTTTCACGTACTTTTCCACTGGTTAACAGCTGGACCTCCATCTCAATCTCAACATCTGGCTCTCCGAAAGGATCCATTATAAACGTTGAGGCCTTCAAGTTCCGTGATGCTCATAATCTCTGCTAAAGGATGAAGTTCTTGCGCTGGTACTACGACACTCACTTGCTCGTCGGTTTCATTACAGATCCAGGCCCAATAGATAAGACCTTCTCTCGGGTCCAATTCTTGTGCCTTGAGTGTGACACCCTTCATCACTTCAGTTGTAGGCAAATAACTCTTTCGGTCGACGAGCTTAGTAGCTTGCATGGGAATTTCCATTTCAGAATTTGGCGGTATGTTTATAAGTTCATTCACCTTCAACTCTTGATGGAATAAAATCGACTCCATCGCCATCGAACGTAGTCGTAGAAATTAACGATGTAAATCGAGCTCTGCTTTCGAGGGTATGTAATGGTCGTTACCAATTATACCACAGTATAGTTTATGGGAGCCCTTAACAACGTTAAATTCCGTCGGTGTACCATTGACGTCGATCGAGATTGTCCCCATGATCGGTACACTATCCATCGATAGACCGACAAGAACGCGCGGCTTACACGCCGTGAACTCCATAGGAATGTCATCTTGGTAAATGATAGTTAATGCAGCACCGGAATCGAGGAGGTATAGTGTCGAGCCTCCTCGCAAAGCAGACGACTCAATTTTAACGATAGGTCCATCCTCTTCAGTGAATGCAGCCGTCATTTCGTTTTCCTTCAAATACCGTGGGTATTGCATTGTGAATAGAATCGGTCGGCAGGAGGATCTGTGAAGAGGGAGTGTGTACATATCATAAGAAATAGTGCAGCCATTTCGATATAAGAAATCTCGGCCGATTATTCCTGGATAACCGCCTGGCAGTACCGGAGTTACGCGAAATTTGATGACAACGCCACGCAATTTGATGGTAAAAGAACCCAAGATCTCTGCTACTTTCGAAACTACTCCCATGAGAAAAATTGTTTCATTTGGATTGATTCTAGCCTGCAAAACGTCTCTAAAGATGAGGCTAGTTTCCCCCCCCCCCCCGGTATCTGGGAGTAAATTCGTACGATAATCATAGAAGTCGCGATGTTTGATAGTAATAACTGGGCACATGCCTCTCCGATACTTGTTCATTTTCGAATCTACAAACGACGCAATATCTCCATCACTGATAAAATCTGTTGCTCGGTGGTGTCCCTCACTCCCGCCTTCGGTGAGTGAGCGCCCTGCCCGTTTAAAGACTCCTTTCCCTTGCCGCTTCGCTTTTCCGAAATTTCATCCCGATGGGACTGGTGACGATCGCGTGAATCTTCTCGCGAAGATGACTTTTTATCAGACTTGCGTCCCCTATCGTTGACTTTGTCTCGTCTAAATTGTCTGTCTCCTGAGTGCGAGAATTTTCCCGTCTCGATACAGCTGTCATTATTCGGGCAACATGGACAACGACAATGTTCGTATTCGCCACGCTTTGCGTCTTTCGATGAGGTCACGACCGAATACCTATCCGTCTCACGTGAGTCTCGACCGTTATCGCGACGAGAGAAATTCCTTGAGTCAGCGCGAAGATCGTCGACCCTGACGGTCATACAGATAAGCCTCACGTTCTACTGACGATTCCCTATCCTTAAAATGTACCGAACGATCTCTTGATCGCTCCCGGCTGTATCGGTCATCGGGATGGTCAGTTCGGCATTCATTGTAATGGAAATCATCATCTCTGCGAGAGACAGCGGATCCTCTATCCTCTTCCACCAGAGGTTTGATCACTTCTAGTACCGCTTGGAGCGTAGCTACTTTAGCTCTCTTTAATTCTACTCGATACTCAGCTGGAGCTAACTTCATGAGCCTTTCCACAAACTCTTCAATTAATTGTGTCACTACCTGGTGGTGGTTAGGATAGAGTAACTTAAGAGCGTTTCCGGCATTCTTTATAATTTTCATTAAACGAATGGTAAAATCATCGACTTCCTCGTATTTGTTCAAAGTCGTATTGCTGATTTTCTCCTCAAAATAAGCCTGACTATATCGCTTGCGATATTTACTACCAAGAATCTTGAGGATCTCGTTAGTGGCATTAATTTGAACTGACTCTAAATGCGCTCTTGCTGGCAAGCGTAAGCAATCTAAGACTGCAGTGATAAAGACTGGATTTTTGGGAGAGACTTTGTGATAGCACCGTCTGACGGCGGTTTCAAAATCGAGATAGTCTGTGTCAGAGTCTGGCATTCCGCTGAAAGTGGGAATGTTAGCGAATGTATCTCTCGCCCTAAGATAATGTACGAAATCAGCACCGATTGCAGACGTGCTTTCGTTCATAGTAACGCGTGTATTGTTCAGATCTGCATCTCGATTTTGATTCGCGGTCTCCTGTTGCCGACGCCGAGCGTCAGCCTCAGCCTACTCTCGTGCTTCGCGCTGCAAGCGCGCAGCACGCTCTTCTACTCTTTCCTCACCAGCCATGTCTTCGATATTTTTATTACTATTATTTTATCTTATTTATTTATTTATTTATTTTCTTATTTATTTATTTATTTTTTGTATTACCTTTATTTAATTAACAATAAAAATTCTTAATATGAATACCGACACATGTGTCACGTGAAATCTATGATTTTATTCAGTTGAAATTTATTCATTAGATTGTATTTATTTATCAATCGGCTTTGTAGAATGTAGAATAGAATAAAAAAGTGCGGCTGGTCACTTAAAGCGCCCAGAGTCACCTAAATCATACGATCTTTTGTAACTTCCGCCTTAGTTTCGGTCAGTCACACAGCCCCAGCCCTGTGTTTCTCACTAGGCTAATAAGGCTGGTGACAGCCGCTTGTTGTAAGTCCTCTGGTTTCAGGAAAGCCTGGCCCCAGATTTTATAGCGACGGAGTGCTAATAGGGGGCATTCACATAAAATGTGGATGACGCCCTCCTTATCGCCTCCGCACAGTCTGCAGTCTTCTTGTTCTGCAAGTTTCATCTTGAACAGATGAGCTCTGAGAGCTGTATGACCCGTAAGGAGCCCTACTGCTATCCTCAGATCCCCTCTGTGCAACTCCAGAAGCTTTCTGGTCCTAACTCTTAGTTGCCCTCTCATAAGCAGTTTCGCTTGTCTGCAGGTCGCAACTTTCTCCCAACGCCTGACATGATCCCGCTGGAAATGATCTTTAATAAGAGTTTTTCCCACTGCGAAGGGCATGCCAAGCAGGCCGTGTGAGGGCACACTTTCTGTACCCTCCTTGGCCAGCTTATCTGCCTCTTCATTACCCAGAATCCCATGGTGACCTGGCACCCAGGTTACGGTGACCCGGTTGTTTTTACCCAGTGTGTCCAATGCCTGCATGCATTCCCACACCACCTGTGACTCTGTAGTGGGTTTTTCCAGGGCGTGTATCGCCGCCTGGCTGTCACTGCAGATGAATATTTTCATCTTTTTTGTGTCTCTCGCGTTCAGATACTCTGCACACTTAAGTATGCCCAGCATCTCTGCTTGAAAGACGGTTGAATGATGGCCCAGCGGAAAACTCTCTCCGAAGCCATCTTTCAGACGGTAGATGCCTGCCCCAAAACTTTCATTGAAGCCAGAGCCGTCCGTAAACCAGTAGTCCTCTCTTGGTCCTGGTTTACGTTTCGAGTCTAGCCACTCCTGTCTGGGTGGTATACTCGTTCTGAAAGTTTTCCTGATCTGATACTTCCTAGGAATCCTATCCGTCTTACCTATGAAGGGTCGATCATTGATTAGGCTAAGCCTTGTATGGCCTTGGCCCGTCATCTTCCATTCTAGTTGGCACCTTAGTCTATATGCAGTTGTGGTAGCACAACTCACAACCCTAAGGTCGAGGGGTGGCATACTGAGTGCTATTTCTAGCGCCTCAGTAGGTGTCGATTTCATGGCTCCTGTTGCAGCCCTCAGGAAGGTTCCCTGTAGGCTTTTCAACAGGTTCCTTGTTTCCGTCGTAGTCACCCTCGGCCACCAAATGACCGCAGCATATAACAGTCTCGGAAGTAGAACAATTTGGTAGAGCCAGAGCATCATTTTAGGATTGAGTCACCTATCAATCGGCTTTAGTTGTTCCGCAATTATTTCGCAACTACGAAAGGTGAATTTCGGTATATTATTTATTCAAGTAGGTTTTCGAACAAGTAATGAATTTCAATATTTAAGCGACGGCTTTTCCCAACGAAACGACACAGTGAGGGGAAGGTATCCCACTTCTGACACCAAAATTGTTATAAAATTGGATGGAGGTCCGATAATTTCACAACTATTAAAGATTTTGGAATTATTCTCTCAAGACTTACAGGGTCCCTCCATGAGAGTTTAATTCCTGTGGATCCTTACCTCAATGCTATGAACCATTTCTTACTGGTTCGTATCGTTGTTCCAGATTTCCAAATTGACAATTATCAGAAATTGTTCGGGCCATTGAAATGAATATCAAGACAAAGAGTTTCCCAGAGGAGGTTAGGCGGTGTTTGCGGTGAATTTGAGAGTGAATTTCTGTGGTTCCCGGTAGCTTAGTCAGTAACAGTGTCCGGCGCGTATCTGGGAGACCCGGGTTCGATTCCCGGCTGGGTAAAGCGGAAATTTTTTTCTCTCTAAATTCTAATTCTCTTAGAATTTAGAGAGAAATTCCCCGTTAAGATTTTATTGACCCCATGAATAAAATTTTGAAAGACTGCGACAGATTACAAAATTTAGAATTGGTCCCATACAATTTTCAGTTAACCGCAATTAATTAAATGAATGATGATTGAACGGATGATGACAATGGACGGACGACGAGCGACGCGAGTACTATTCTTATGGTATATTTATGTTTCAATTTCGATAGATTTGATTTAACTATAATTGAGTGAAGTCGATGATTTTATTTTGGGATTGAATAAACTATATTTTGGCTGACCCCTGTTTAAAACCTTTGATTATCCAAATTTTGAAAGAACTGAGGTGGAAGAGTGCGTGCTCAGTCCCTTGTCGATCTTCAAATGGGCATGCCATCGAAAGTTAGATGTTGAATAGTCCCTATGTTCACGTTCGATGAAGTGTTAATTATTTGATGTTCACCAGATCACACACAAAAGGTTCTCTTAATTTATCCAAAATTAATTTGAGAGAGCTCTAACACAATTATATGGGAGATTATTATTATTAATTAGTGTTGAGTGCAATCAGTGACACTACGGTATGACACGCTCTAATCTATCGCGACTATGAAGGTCTGTGTAGTTGTCGCGAATTAATTTATTTACTGCAAAAAATCAAACAGGGATACTCCGCACGGTTTACCGATCGGTTAAACCTATCACTAGGGAACGAACTCGGCTTTGGGGGTAGTGCAAACGAATATTCGCAGGAGTCAAAATCTTGATCATTACCCGTTCTAAGCTAATCGACAACTGACTCTTGCATCGAGCGTTTTCCGTTGCGATGTGCTCGCGAGTCCTGCTGGGTCATCATCACCGAGCACACGTGCAAATCAGTCAGCGGTTTTTATTTGGTGTGAGACAAAATCCGCTGACTTCGTCTCTAGGAACCTCAAGGTTTCGTCCAAGCGACATGCTAAACGCGAAATAAAATTTATTAAATCCCGTGGGAGATTTTATCTATAACACTAGAGAAACTTCTTCAACTCTGCAATAGTATTCATTATGTCAAAATTTGGTTCATCGACATCGTTTGCAACCTTCACGATTCCATCAAGATGTAGACGCATATCTTTGTATTTTCCACCCAAATATTACAACATTGGTGAGCCCTTCCCGATAAGTGATTGGAAATTCTTGAATTTATTGGGATTTTCAGCGAAATACTTGGTCAGTCGACTATTCATAAAAACTGAATGAGTGTCTGATAGATGAAGAATAACACCAACACCATACTTTGTTTCCATCTTGCGAGCTGCGGTGATGGCGTAAATGCTTCAGCTTCCGCTTCCCCCAGTTTCACCAGAGAAATATGTTTCAATTGCCCCACAGCGTTGATTTAGTTGAACTCCACGGTGCTTGAGTATTGAATTCAGCTCGAATTGGAGTTTTCTGGAGATTAGAGTATAGTACTCTGATGTCAATTCGAAACTATATAACTTGTTTCACTTCTTGAATATTCTTCAGAAGAAGATCTAATCGTTTCTTAAATCTTGTCGCTCGAGACTATTCTTCATAGAGGACGATGATATCAGCTGGTGATGGGCATAAATATTTTGTCGGTTATATACATGAATCACCCACTCCTGTACCCTTCACTATTGTAAATAAATAATAATACTTTTTTCATTGACAATGGTTTTCCATGAAGTGGGCGCGCGGTAAAACATCAAAGTTTCGGAAATCTCAAGTTCGAGCATTGTTTGGAAAATCGAAAATTGTTTGGAAAAGTGAGACGGCAAACATAGTGGGTCGGAAATCTCAACTTCGAACATATGTGGAAAATGTCAAGTGAGGCCATGTGGAACGAATGTGAGGCCTGAAATTCCTGACTCCCCGCTGTGAAAATCCCAAGTGCATCCTCCGTCATCGTATTGTCAGTTCAGACATGTTTGGGATATCCACTGACCTAATTAGTCAATTAATTAATCAGACCGCGGATCACACCGCAATCCGCGCATTAATCAATCCTTTCACAAGCTCGGCTCCCTCGCGGGGATCCGCTAATGGATTTGATAATTATTTCATTAATTCATTAGTGCGCGGATTAATTAACCCTCTCACGGTCTCATACCCTCGCATTAGTGTATTGACTAGATCATCGATAGAGTCCCTCGTGAATGAATAAACCGCAAATTAATTGATTAACCGTAAATCGTACCGCGAATTGAACCGTTAATCAAGCCGCCATCTACGTATTCCACCGCAGATTCAGCAGCCAACCGCGGGGTATCGCTTGGACACCTCGCCAAATAACCCCTTCTAATAGCGCCCTTCTTAGGGCGCTGCCGTATGAATTCCGCGAATTATCAGTGGATTGTTAAATTAATTAATTAGCCACACACCACCCACTAGCGGGGGACACCTCGTCAACAGAACCACTACAAATTTACACTCAACACCTATCTGGTATTGGATTGGACAAATTCAAGCCTTTGGATGTTTTTCCTTCAATTTTGAATATGAGTTACGAACTCTATTGATAATTCTATGAGAAATTTCATCTCAAACCCACTTCAAGAACACTGCTCCTCGTTTTTGACGCTCCCTCTTTAAATTCCGTCTGTGATAATTAATATGTTGAAATATATACACAATGAATGTAAGGACTTGACCGTCATATGAAATCAATAACTACCTGAATGCCTCAGAATATCCGAGTAAATAAAACAACTGTCTTTTCTTATTTCTAGTGCCGCACTATGGGCCGCTGGTGGATTAATTAACCTGTACATGCCTTTGAATCGCCCGCGTAGGTAAAAGGATACCTGGCGTATAAAACAGAAGAAAGACTCAGGAGAGTACTAGACAGGCTAGTACGGAAAATAATCTGCTCAACTATTTTCATCTCCATTTCGTGAATGAAATTCAATTTTAAAAAATACGTGGTTGAATAGATGGTCTAGTGCATGTGCACTTGATTCAGAAAAAAATTATATCATTTTTCTTAATGATAAACCATCAAAATTTTGAAAATATGAGCAATAATGTATGGCTGCTCCTTTGATCGTCCCGTATGGTAATATTTATATTCACAGATATATTTGAGCATATACTTCAAGTGTAAGAGGCATTCTACGGAAAATTGCACTATTGCGCCGTGCATACATTTTAGATTCCTCTGCAACTTCGTCAGAAATATATACTCGTGAAAAAAGTAGTCCTGAATTTTTTTTAAATTTTTCGGAGATATCATAAAACCCGTAGGGCTATCTTCAATTTTTGGGCTTCTTTTTCAATGTGATTTTTTCCAATTACGACAGATTATTACGAAAAATTTCAAAAAATTCAAACATACGTAACAAAGCCTCAGCTTCGGGGGAAAAAATATGAAAAAAATTACGCCTCTACGAGCCCTAAAATTGTATTTTTCTGACAAAATCGTATACCATTTACACAGGCCAATCTTTCTAATATTTAGTTTTTTTTTCTTCAATCTTACACATTTTTCATTTTTTGATATTCTACGAATTGTCAGACTGGGATCATTACAGCTAACGCGAGAAGCGAAAACGTAAAAATTCGTCCTGAAATTGAAAAGAAGTAATCCACTGATTTTTTCTTTTCAAATTTTTAATCATGTTGTAAAAATGAGATTTCAAAGAATCGTTTTTGGATTCAAACTTCTTTTTAAAATGACTAAATTTCGAGATCAACGCACAAAAAAAGAAAGACTAGTGTCAGGCTACCGAATCTTCACAGACAGAAGTTGCCTGCACAGATGATTGGTCGATGGAACGTCGAGAAAGCTTGGGGCGTACTCAGTTGATTTCGGTGTATCGGGATAGCTGATACACAAACACAAATACACAAATTCAAATACAAATTTTCTAATATCTGAAACATATTTTCTTGAGACAAGTAAATTTTCTTCAATTGCTTAATTCTCTCAGGTATCTCAATGCACATGACCCGAGCAAGGTCTCATGCTTTAAAATATTCTTATACTCAAGTATGATTTTGTCGCAAATGAAATTACTTAAATCGCGTAGAAGAATCGTCAATCTTCTAGTCTTTATTGTTTTCATGATTTTCTTCGTTATGCACTTCCAATAGTGCAATATGTAAAATATTCATGACGTAACGCGGAACGATAGTGATGAATGAAAATTTATTCGAGTTCCGTGAAGTGCACACATTCTGAGATTTAAGCCATTGCAAATAATTTACTTCTCTTAAGAAAATATGTCTCAGATATGAGAATTTTTTTTTCTCAGTGTAAGCCAAAAAAAGTTTTGACTCCGACTGTGCAAAACAGGCCGATCGTACCGCAGATTCTATACACGATGGAACTCCCCTCTCCACTGCCTTTAAAGAATCTCCATTCTATATTTATAAAAACGCGAAGGCAAATAGAAAAACTGTCCTTAACTACACTATACAGCGTGTCCCATTTGAAACAGGACAGTTGAAAATTTTTCCAGGGAGGGGTGATACAGCAAAACATTTCAGATGAAAATTGTAGGATATAAAGGGGGAAACTCAGTGCAGATGGAAGGGATGTTCCCATTGTTTACTTTTTTATGCTGTGAGCATGAAGTCAATTTTTTCAAATAGCAACATCATTTTTGACCCCCTTCCCTGATATCAGAGAATGTTTTCAATTTTATGAGAAAAATGCTCTAAATCATGTTACGGTGAGATGCGAAGAACACGAAAACAATTGTATAATTCTTCCAAACAAATTAGTAATATCTTCCGAAAAAAAACCGAAGCAGACATTTTAATGGAAACTTCTATTAAGTAAACATTTTGTTCAGCTGTTTCTGAAGGGAAATCAATTCTTCTCGAAAAAATATAATACCCATGAAAAATTAAAGAAGAAGTGACTAGAAGAAACAAATTAAATCGGAAAATCTCGAATAAATAACTCACTAATAAGTAAATAACTGTTTGTTTTACTTAATTTGTTAATCGGAAAAATGTGCTGTCATGTGAAAAATGAAGCCAAGAAAAATTTTTGTTAGGTTCTTACTGGAAAGTTGCAATTTTTGAAAAATACTAATAAATTAAGAAGAAAGCCAAGTCAAGAATGTCGAATAAATATGTATAGTGTGCAATCAGATTGTTATAAGAAAAAAAGTTATGAATAGAAACAAGATTGAAGAAAAAATTCTCCACGAAATAAAAAATCAGTATTAGCAGGACCAACGTACTTGGCGCGAATCAGAAGATGGAGGATTATATTGATATAGACAGTGAGTTAAAAAACGTATTGCACACTATACGTATTTATTCGACATTCTGGACTTGGCTTTCTTTTTTATTCATTTATATTTTTCAAAAATTTAGACCTTACAGTAAGAACCCAACAAAATTTTTCATAGCGTAGTTTTTTTACAAAAATATTTTTTTTTTGTTTTTTAGGGAGATTTCACTATTTTTTTCCAAATAAGCACAGAATAGATTTCATATCATGAGAAATTGGTCCGTTTCAATGCAAGTCATTTGTTTTTTCACAAGATAGAACATTCTTTCTTTTGATAATTGGAGGGAAGTAAGCAATTTTACTCTAGATTCATTGTTTTTACCGACTTACGATCATTTATTCAAAATTTTCCAACTTAGCCTATTTCTCACATTCTTTTTTTTCCTCGATTTTCTATGGGGAAGTTGTATTTTGTTCTGTGATTAACGAATTTCAGACACAGTCGAACAAAATGTTAACTTGATAGATATTTTTATAAAAATTGCGACGACAAGTGTCGGTGGTAGTATCGATTGGGCGTGCTGGGGATGTTACGGATAGATACCTGAGCGAGGAGATAATCGTCTTGCTGGGGGGATCCGAGATGCAACAGTGACAGGTAGAGGTTAGGTTTGATTATTAGGCCGATAAGCACCTGGAGGACCTAGCCCAAGAATCTCCACCGCCGAGGGACTGGATTCTACAACTGGAGAAGAATTTCACACCCAGAAAACCTTCCAGCCTCCGGAGAGGTTGCAGAGGCACCTCCGCCTCCAGACACCACCAAAACAAACCGCCCTAACCACAAGCAGTCGACCACGTGAGCATAGAGAACCCATCCTCACCTAGGAGGCAGCACCTTACGGATAGCACCGAACTTGAACTTGGAGACATCCAGTGGAAGGGGACTGACTCCGGAAATACATCATACCCCAGAGCTGAAACAACTCCGAGAAAGAACTGAGGGCACTACCATACGGACACTCTAGGGATGGCGCGACCCACAAATTTTCTGATTGGCTGACATTCAAACACCGAAGGTCAATGCCAAGGCCTCGGGACGGCGCCACTGGGGGACTCAACCGCAACGGAATGCCCTGATTGGTTGCAGCGAAACCGACCTCCGGAAGTACGGCATGCAAGGTGGAAACGCAGCCAAGAACTTCACTTCGTTCTCAACCACCGCCATTATCACGTGTTAAATATTGTGTGGGTCGTATTCTTTGTCTTCACGTGATATTGTGGCAGGTAGAGGACGTATCCATACAGCATATCGTGTGGATAACTTTAGAGCAACTTACGGAAAATACGGAGGGAACATTTTGGACATCCGGAGGCACGGGGAGGATTACGAGAAATCGAACGGACAGTGGGAGGACGTCGAGACGCACCACGTGTTGGATCAACTGGTGGGCCAGGACTCCACGGTGTCGTGAGTGCACAAATAGTATATTTCTCGATCCTTTGGTGTGGCTCGCGTATTTTGAGATAATTGGTCTGTCGAATAGTCGCGCGTGATCCCGAGAGACTCGATTGGGGTTGGGATATGGCAGCTGGGGGTCTATCGGTGCCCCTCAACGGAGAATCTTGGATCCGCCATCTTAACAGGATTCATTAGTTTTCCATAATACTGGGGTATCCCGAGGGTCCTTGAAATATTCTAGTCGAACTCTGGGAGAATTAAGGGATATTAACGGAGGGAAATAGCCATAGTCTAAATTACTAGGGTTGTTAACTATTGTTGGTATCATTCTTGGCACCTCGTGTTTTGTTCTCTGGGGGTTGTGGAGGAGAGAAAAATTATATCTCGGCCCGCACCGCGAGCAAGAGGCTTTGTGAAAGCCCACGTGGGGTCCTACCACCAGCGTTCGGTGTAGGGGCCATCCGTACAGAAAAATATAATAATGCCGAGCCTCTCCATTGCCCTCCGGACAGCAAATCACCTCTTGCTTATCCGTATTAATTATTTCGGATTGTGTCGAGTCTGGCGGACTGGAATTTCCCGAGGATTGTTATTATAATTTTTTTTTTGGCTTCGATGCTCATTTTCGTTATTATTTTTCGCATTGATCAAAGAAATATTATTTTGTTCATATTATTATTTTCCTCGATAGTTTTGCACATTGAACAAAAGTATTATCTTATTTTTGATTATCATTATTTTGGGTCGACCCGCATCCATTGAATTTATTTTGTTTTTCTCAAATCATTCCATATCGAAATTATAGAATGTAGAAATCTCTTGTTAATTAAAAATCTCTATCTCCTTTTATTTCTATTGAACTATTTCCTCACACCAAAAATGGAATATTTAAGTTAATCTAAGCACGAGCACACCTGACAACAAAACGGTAACGGTGTGCATTGCACTGCGTGCGTCCGGAAGGCGAAGAGTTCTCAGGAAAGTATTTGCTCTAAATTATTTTCTTTTGAGATTCATTCCTCTGGGTTCGGAGGACGCATAAAAATTATTTGGCCATTGAATCGCCAACTTTATTGAGAGAATTGAGTCATAAATAAAAGGGTATTTCTTCCTTAGGGGGGATTTCAAGGGTTTTACAGAGAAATATTTTCCACATCCTCACAATCGAACAGTACAACTTTACAAACTTTAGCTTATCGAGTCACCAGAGACTCCACTTAGTCCTCAAAAATAACATTAAATAATAATTGAGCGAGGTCATTAATCACCGGATTTTACCTCGTGACAAATGAAAAACCTGTTTTGTTACGCTATAGCGTATTGAGTCATAAGGAGACTCCAATAATTATTCGCAACGTAATTAACATAAACAGAGACGAGGGATCGCAGTTTCTCGTTTTTGTCTCGTCACCAATAGGCGATATATTTCAATAGTTTGGAAAGATACTATTTTGAATAATTCTTTTGCAATTTAGATAATAAACAACGAGGAGGATTAAATATCAACCAATTCTGCCTCGTCACAAAATGTTTGTTTTTTATTTCGAAGATATTACTAATTTTTTCAAAATACTTACGAGTGTTTTCTTGTTCCTCGCATTTCACCGTAACTATAATTTACAGCATTGTCCCCATGAAACTAAAAAAATCAGTAGGAACAGGACCAACGTCCTCGAGTAGAAAAAATCTGCGCCAAGAATGTAGGTCCTGCTCCTATTGATTTTTTATTTTATAGAGAATTTTAAAAAAATTCTTTTTCTATTGAAAGCTATTTTTCTTATAGAAATCTGATTGTGTACTATAACCATTTATGTGAGATTCCTGACTTGGCTTTCTTTTCCTATTTATTTTAATTTTTTTTATAATTTAAGCTTCCCAGTAAAAACTAAACGAAACTATTTCTTTGCGCAGTTTTTGTACAAAAATATTTGTTTTTGTTCTTTAGTCAGATTTCACTAATTTCTTCAAAATAAGCACAGAATTGTTTGCATATCATAAGAAAGTTGTTGTTTTCAGTTCAACTCTTTTTTGTCGCAAGATAGAACATCCTTTCAATTGCTAACTGAAGGAAAACAAACAGTTCTACTCCGGATTTACTGTTTTTACGGAATTTATTCAAATTGCAGACTTATTTTATTTTTCCCATTCAATTTTTTCTTTGATTTTCTATGGCGAATGTATTTTTTGGCGAGATGGATTTATTTCCTTTCAGGAACAACCGAACAAATGTTCAGTTATAAAAATTTTGTAAAGATATTGACTTCATAGATATTTTTATAAAAACATTTGTTTTTATTCATTATTTGAAGATATTACTCATGTTCTATATATATCTGTGATTCACCATCTTATCCATATTGAAGTGGCTAACGTCAAGGAAGTAGCAATAATCCAATGTGATAATGCGGAATTCAAACCTCACTTGAATTTATAGAATCGAAACCAAATGAAACTAAGGAAAATGAGTTCTGCACGTTAAAAAAAAAATTTCAATGTTTATTTTTGGTTTTCATGAGGAAATAGGGGCTATCCCGGATGAAAGAAACCCAGAGGGTGACTCTAGGGTTGTTCCAGAACCTTTGAGTATTCTAGGGATTTCATAGAGGGGGTAAACCTAGACATACACTAGGTCACTCTCGGTCACAAGATCACTCTATGACCCTTTAGAGTGTTCATAGTGTCCCTAAAATGAGAGACCTAAAGTGACCGAGAGTGATCTAGAGTATGTCTCGGTTTATCGCACTGTAGGAAATACCCTAGAATACTTTAGGTTTTATGAAAAATCATAGAGGGTTACTCTAGGTGTATCCGAGGGAAAGTCCATCGAAGACCTCAAGTTCGAACAGTGAGAAATAAAATTTCTAAGAAATAGAAATTGTATGATTGATCCAAATCGTTCATCGATTGAATAGTCGCAAAAGAAAATGCTATTGTAAGACACAAATGTCGATTTGAACTAAACCAAAATTGGATTGTATGAAATCGATTTTGTTATAGTATAGTATAGTTTGTTTATTCTATCGAATTTAGAAAATACATGTTTTTGCGACAAAATCGATTTCATGCAATTCAATTTTGGCTTAGTTCAAACTCTTCGGATTTGGCGCAAATAATTTTTTTTCATAATTGCAGTGAAAAAATAATCAGTTCAAATGATGAGGAATTGCGTTTGTCATAAACAAGAAACTGCTCACTGCGAAAGTCTCGCATCAATAAGGACCTAACAATATGTTCTTCATAGACCAAATAAATATTTTATTGCATCTATAAATTCTGCTTTCAATCGAACAGATATTCTTTTCCGGGATATCGTGACGCTGATAAATTGGCTAATTACATGCTTTATTTGAAGAAGATAGCTGATAATACAGACATTGATTTGTATGTACTGAAAAATAGATAGTAACAAAAAAAAAGTTTAGATAACTGATCTCATTCTTTTTCAATCGAAAACATTAAAATTAAATCGATATTTGTGTCTTACAATAGTATTTTCTTTTGCGACTATTCAATCGATGAACGATTTGGATCAATCATAGAATTTCTATTTCTTAGAATTTTTTTTTCTCGGTGTACGAGCGAAGCGGGCCAGATCAAGTGATTGTTCCGCACAACTGTTCATTTGACCCCTATACCTCAGGAACTTCCCCCCTACTTCAACCATAAAAACAATAAAAAAGCTTCCCTGAATTTTACGAATAGCCGGCTTTACTGAGGTTTCATTTCAACTTGATTTCCCCTAAATAAGCACAAGATTGTCAATGAAATATTTTCTTCAGGAGGGCATGAACTCGACAGAGATTATGACGACAGAGGCATATTTTATGGCCCGCAATTATCATCTAGTGATAAAGAGAAAGAGTTACCTGACCACCGGCGTAGGAAACGAAGTCGTCAGCAATATAATCCTCGTCATGGAACAAGAAGAATTGAGAATAGGGGAGGGGAGGGTTCTTGTAGGAACTTCCGAGGAATTTTCCTAAAAGTAAAATGAGTATAATAGAAAAGAATATTTTATTTTTTTGGCGCTAGTTTCACAGTTTTGCTGTTACACAAGCCATAGAAAGTACTCATATTCACAGCAATCCAATAGATTATATCTCATTTCATAATAGTAATAATGATAATATTAATATCACAAGTTTACAGCGACCGTGAGGTGGAACCATAAGAACTCTGCTTGACGTTCACTTATCTGTTACTTGTTCGATCTGATCTATTTGATTTGAATTACAATTATCTTGACTAGATTCAGTTCACAGATTGCGAAAGCCTCTTTTCACCGCGGTCTCGTAGCACTCTCTCTATCTTAGAGATAGTTCACTTTGCCTCTTAGGGCATCTAGCCACTTCCTACTCCAGCTTCTAGAGTTTGCGTTCCCTCTCAAGGCCATTCACCATTCTCTATGTGATGCCTTCAGGCTTCTCATCACCAATAATTCCACTGAATTATTGCACGCCCGAGACTTGGTCTCCATAAAACCGCCTTTGCCTTTCCGGACTGTATTGCCACATATCCATCCTGCCCAAGCCTCTCTCTGCCAAACCTTTAGCTTTCTCCTGTGCGAATACTTTTCTATTTCTATACCCTTTTTAATATTTGAATAATAGCAACCGTAGTTCGAGTTATTAGCCCTCTCCCAGTCTGTATCTGCTGGTCTGTTGCAGTTTTCTCCAGTTCTCTGAGCATCTGTTTAACTTCTCCCACTTTCCTTCTTACACTCAGTAATTCTATTAGCTTGCCATCTCCAACCTTCCCCAGTGCCCTCTTCAGTATTTCCCTCCATCGGGTTGAGTTACCATTTCTCATGTTTCTTAGCCCGTCAGTAGGCGCGCGGTTCCACCAGTATTCTTGAGGCATGCAAGGAGAGAATCTCTCATTGACCTCTCGTATGAATAAAGCCAAATGTCGCCACAGCCGGCATTAGTCAGGGTTCAGCGCACGGGTCCCGTACCTGGAACACGTGGAAAATTTCGGCCGAGCTGAAGAAAATATTGTTTTTCTGCTCAACCCTCATCGATAGATGATTTTTATCACGCCAGGGTCAACTAGAAGAGTTATTTGAGGCATTCAAAAAATTTCATCAAAATATTTGCACTTTTAGGGCATATTTCCTATGGAGTGGAAATTTTTGTTAGAGAAAGGCTCATAGCGCGCCTACTGAGGGGTTAATTCCCATTTCAAACGGTGCTTCCGCCATCTACTTTCTCCCATCAGACATATCTTCATCAGGAATGAGTCCACCACTACTTATTATAGTGGTGTAATATTATTGCACATTTCATCACAAAACTCATCACAACATTATTCATCCCAGTAACGATTCATTACAACACGATTTATTATTGCAATAATTTTGAATTTCCTATCGTATTTCTATTTTAAAATAATTTAAAGACACACACACCGAGATTTAATTCCCAACTTTATATACAATATCAATTCCTCATCGTATGTCCATAATTTTCCCGGAAATGGCCATCGATATATTGATCCAACGTAATTGAATAGTGTCATTCACCGCAAAAAGTTACACTTAAATGGTTGACGACATGCCTTTGCAATTTGTCCTAAGCCAAAAGGGCAAAAAAATGCTCTTTTGATTATAAAAGAGATGATGTCTTTGTATATATTCAATATTTATCCAGTGAAAGTGTGTAACAAATTGTTGGTGTATACATTCGGCCGTGAAATTACGGCAAAATATTATGATTTGAAAATTTATCTACTTATTTGCTTTGTTTCCGTTGAATCCCAATTTATTTTATTTTATTTATTTATTTCAATGCACTCTTGTGACATAGCCACAGTATATGTAGTGGGGGGGGGGAGATACAAAGCGGGCTTTGCCCAGCGGAAAAAAGGTATAATTGATATAATTGATAAGATTGAGCAAGAATAAAACATAATATGTGCAAGATATAAGACTTAAAAAGTGACTAAACATATTTAGCAGAGTGTGTGCAAATTACAAAAGCATGTAAAGAAGCAAATACAGACCAAGTGCAAAATCTTCGCGAGAAAAACAATGATAGAGCTAATGATCGAGTAATAAATTCATCAAAATTAATTTAACAGTAGATAGGTTTTGTTGATAAAAGGAGCTAAAATAATTTAATTGAAACGAGAGATAGTACCTAGCTAAAGGGCGAAAGAGCTAAAAATTCAGAGAGTGGAAAAGGAGTAAACGAGACAGAGCTAGCTCATAATCAAGAGCCGGCAATGTTGACTCGAAGATTGATTAAGTTTTTGATGAAGATGAAGAGGACATCAGCTTCTCTGGCCGTTCTGATCCTTAAAATGTCACTCACTGAAGTTCCCAGGCTGTCAAATTTGTGTCTGATCAAGTCAGATGCTGGACATGCGGTTAAGAAGTGGAGAAGGTCGTCTGGGCAGTCCCATCAGCACACTGGACAGTAATTGTCAGGATTGAGTTTGATGCGGAGGTTGTTCCAGCTCAATCTTACTTCCCTTTTGGATGATACTCTAGCTTGGCTTATGAGGGCCAGCTTGCTGAAGTTCAAATTGAAGTGGAGGTAGTTGAGGTCCTCCTGGATGAGGTGCTGGTATAGAGGGCAGTATGATGAAGCAAGAGCTTGAGCTAGATTTTGTTGCCGTGACCTAGCTTTCTTCGTTGCTAGAATACGGTTAATGTGGGCAACGATCGAAGCTGGGTTTTGTTCATCAGACTTCGGCAAATCCGAGAGAAGCCAGCTCCCTGCGAAGAGACCTTACCCAGTTAGGGCCTTGTAAGAGAGGATTCCTAGCGGAGACCGCCAACAGTCTGTTATAGCCCTTGCGAGGGATCCTGGAGTCATCCATGTTCAATAGTTTCACAAGCCACCTCAATTTCCTTTTCAGGACTTCTATGTCCAGCCCAGCGATTCCTGACTCTAATTGAACGACGTAGTGAGGTGTAGAACGTAGTCATCCGTACAGTTGTTTGAAGAATTTGGTTTGGGCAGAACACAGGGCGATCTCATGACCGTCGGCCCAAAATTTAGCTGCGTAGAGGAGGGTAGAGCTGATGACTGCATTGAAAAGCTTTTCAGCTGGCATCGAGGATCTAGGTTGAGCTTTTCTCAGTTTCTAGAGTGTTGAGCCGATTGCCTGGTTTGTCTTATCAACACGATCAATAACCGCCTCGTTAAACTTTCCAGATCTAGAGAATATAATCCCAAGATACGTGTAATTTTTCGTGGTTTCAATCGGACTCCCATTATACATGAACACAGGCATGCTGAGGTACCTGGGACTCGTGAAAAATAATGACCTGTGTTTTTTTTGCATTGACTGTGAGATTAAGTGACGAGCAAAAGGAGTACAACGCGTTCAGTGTTTTCTGCGTTGCTTGGGCCGAGTCCGCCAGAAGCACAATATCATCAGCGAAGGCTAGAGCCAGTAACTCGAAAGACCCTCCCAGGCTAGATCCCGATAAACCAGCATCGCGAAGATGTTTTTCGAGGCCACTGATGAATAGTATGAATAGCAGTGGGCTAAGTGATTCACCTTGGGGCGTGCCCCTGGTTATTTTCATTTTGTTAGACTTCATGCCATTTACCTCGTAGAACATTTCCAATTTCTCGTACAGGTCGATGATTGAGTTCAGTGCCTTGGATCCCAGCCCCAGGTCTCTCAGTTTATCCCACAAAATCTGATGTTGAACCGAGTCGAATGCCTGTTTGAAGTCGACGAAGACTCCAAACAGGTAGCGACCCGGCTGACTCATTGCTAATTGAACCGCTGAAAGAAGGCTAAATAGGTTGTCAGCACAACCACGATTCTTGCGGAAGCCGCACTGGTACTCAGGAATAATCTTCATGCATTCACACCAGTCCTGTATGTGGTTGGCGATGATCTGTGTGTATATTTTCGAGATACAGTTGAATAAAGCGATGTTTCGGTAATTGTTATGGTCGAGTTTATCGCCTTTTTTGTGCAGAACGATCGTCTTGACACATCTCCAGCACTCAGGTACAACGCCCGTGTCCAGGATCATGTTGAATAGATGAGTCAGAGCCGCGATGCCCGGTGGAGGGAGGCTCTTGTAGAACTCGTTTGCCAAGCTGTTTGGACCTGGAGCTTTATTGTTCGACAAGTGCACCAAGGTTTCACGGATTTCTATAGTTGAAATGGAGGCATCCAGGACGGGATGAGACGAATGAAATCTCTGACTGGGAATAGTTGTGCCGGCTTCTGAGTAGTGTGATAAATAAAAACTTTCCCAGCTGCTTAATGAGAGTGGGCAGGCTGGAGATCTCCTTGGCGAGAATTTGCCAAGCGTAGATCAGAAGTCTCTGCTGTTTCGAACATTCGAGATAGCATCTATTTCCATTGCTCTCCTACCCTGCTCCAGGGCGTTCATGGTAGAAATCAGAATTTTTTTGGCTTCGAGGTAGTTGTCCTTGTGGGATTTTTCAAACGAAGAGCTTCTGGCTATCTTGAACAGGTCTCCAACGTTCTTCTTCAAGTCTGCATTGAACGGCGATCTGAGATGCTGGTCCAAGGTGAGGTTTTCCCGGGTCGAAGGTTCTGCATAATCTGGCTCTGCTGGCAGCCACTTTGATTGTGCATTCCAGATGCCTGTCAAGCATATCCGTGTTTGCCGAACTGAGGTCGAAGAAGGTCCAGGCATCACAGAGACAATTGAGGTATGCATGAAAATCTTCATCAGTTTTGGCCCACAGATATTTTTCAGTTATTGTGTGCTGGGGGTTGTCTGCTATTGAAATGGTATCGATGCCAAGTCCTGGGGGAGATAGCTTCACCTCGTAGATCATATGGGGAGATCTCGTGCCATGAGGTATGACCAGTGAGTCAGAGATTGTGTGGATAGCAATGCGATTGACCCACACAATGTCTATGATACTCCTTCCTCTCTGGTGAATGTAGGTGGGCTTTGCTGGAGAATCAGATGGAGTTCTACCATTCAAGAGAGTGAATCCGAGACTACTAAGTTCATCTTCTAACAGTTTACCTCTACGGTCAACCTTATCGTCAAGGCTTGTCCTTGTATCGGATAAGAGAGAGCCTTCAGTAATTTGAGAATCGACCTGATTTAGACGTCCCACTCGTGCGTTGAAATCTCCCATGATTACGAAGAGAGAGTCTGGGTTTCTCTGGCTGAAGGTGCTGGCGACATCGGAGATCTCATTTACAGCGCGTTCATCATCCAGGTCTGGGCTCAGGTATGTAAGGCAGAATAGAAGTTCAGAATTATCCACTGTTATCGAAAAAAGGATATAGTTATCCGTGCTCGCCAGTATTACAGGAGAATTTCTGGCAATATTCTTTTTGATGAAGATTATGATGCCGCCTGAGGGTCTGCCGATGGAGCTGGTTCTCGTTGCCGTGACTTGGAAAGGTTGGAAGCTGGAGAGAAATCCTGGGAAAGTCACGACTTCGTGATCCCTGCAGGTCTCAAAAACACCGAGAAGATCCAGTTTTGAAAAATATTGCATCATTAGGTTGTCTAGATTAAATAAATTTTTCAGGCCGTTGATGTTCCAAATGGCAAACGAGAGAGTACGGACGGATCCAGGGGATTGCCGGCTTTTAGGAGAATATGGGAGTGAGGAGAAGGGCGGAGGGGGAAAAGTTTCGTGATTGAGGGTAGGCTGTTTAGACTGCTGCGAGGTAGAGGGGAGCTTATTTGCTATAGGCGAAAGCTGAGAGGGATGAGGGACGAAAAAAGGTGGAATTCGGAGTTTTTTCGACTGAAGGTATCTCTTTCTGCTTCTTCTTGTGATCGCTGTTGCTGCTGCTTGGTGACTTGCTGGTATCTTTATCATCTCTGGGCCTTTTTTTAAGTGTGAGGGTACCCAAATGTAGCCAAATGTCTGCGTCCCTAAGCTTTGCTTCAATTCCTTTCTGTTTCAAGCTTTGAACTAATGGAAGCAAACCCTTTCGAGTTTCCATAGTCTGCTTATCATAATCTTTTGTGATGGAGATATTGGATCCTTTCAATTTGAAGCCATTTTTAAGGATTGAAATTTTGGTGTTGAAGGAGGTAAATGACACAACCATTATGCGGGGTTTGTCGCCACGAATCGCCCCGATTTTCTTTATAAAGTTAATTTCCTGGGGTTGAATGTTAATTGACAACTTTTCTTCAAGGAACTTGAGGAAAGTGTCACTCAGAGCGGCCGATGGGTTAGAGTCAGCGAGGCCATGGATAACTAAGTTATTCAGGCGTCTTTGATCCTCAGTCATCTTTGCCTGAGCTTTCACAGTCGTTTGCAGTTTGTGGTTGTCTTCTGTGAACAGACGAATACTCTCTGTGTTGTCTTGAACTTGAGTTTTCAGTGGGTCGATGGCCTCCGTTACCGCCGATGATATCGATTCCTTTAATTTAGGATCGAGGAGGGTAAGGAATTGATTGAAAGACATCTCGCTTATCGGCCTGTCCAGATTTGACATGGTGATTGTTGAGAAACCCTTTGGATGGAGCCACAGGTAACAATTTGGGACCATCGAAGGTGAAAGACTGATGCCGCTTGTAACTTATGTTTATGTCAATCTATATGTGTAAGATTTGTCTATCATTACCTCGTAATGAAGATTCCACCGAGATAAGAGCCGTGAAATCAAGACAGGAAGCAGTATTTAAGCACTGCGGATTACCTTGCAGCAGAAAAGATGCTACAAAGATGCAAATGCTCGCAGTTCCCACCCCAACTCCAGCAAGCTTTTCAGGTTAGACTATACTTAAAGCCAAGTTCCACTAACGTGCAAACGAGTTATAGGTAGCAAAAGCCTATTTATATCAACAATAATATGGACAAGCCTGAGACCACCAAAATCACACGCTGACAAGTCAAAAAAAATGTAAAAACAACGAAAAAACACACTGCTCAAAAATACACGTACTAGTGCCAACGCTGTCAGGTGGCGCCCCCCGTTGAATCCCAACTAAGAATATATATTTTGTGGTGTTTATATAATAAAACAAGCTCTATTACTCTTCATTAAATACGAGAGGTGAATCACAATCCAAAGTAGAGGTGAATCAGAATCCGAGGTCATATAAGATGAAGAACGTGACCCACAGTAAGTCTAAGTTTGGAAAAGCTTATCCCACTATAGGAAATTCCAAGACTTACCCTAGGTTTCTGGAAAACAATCAACTGTAAAGACTCAAGAGCAAAACTTTCTTTTGTTCCTTTGTCCGTTCGCCTTTGGCATTTGAAATTATCTCACCCGCTGACACTCAAGGTCACTGGACCTTCAAGATAGTTTGACGCATTTGATGATACGGCCCTTTGATCACTTATCTCTTTAGTCCATCTGACCCTGCGAATCAGTTGACCAATCCTTGAGTCCATCTGATCGTTTGAATCAGTCAAGATCATAAAATCCTCAAGATTAGTTGACCCTCAATATCATTTGGGTCTCAAGAATAATTTAAATGTCATAATTTAAATGTGAGGGGAATACCGATTAGGTAATCTCTTCATTTTCCATTCTAGATTTTTTAATGAGCCAGCCATGGCAATTTGATGAAATGTACACACAGGAAGTTTAAATCTACACACTACACATTCGTGTCTTTTATCTTACACAATGTGTTCGAAATGCTGAAGTTTGAAAACAATTGAATGAATTTCACATAATTTGGACAACACAGAGGCCGGAGATCAACGATCACGAAACACATAATACGTACGAAAATGTTCCAGAGGGTTAGAGTAAGTTTTATCCTTGCGTATGGATAAAAATGTCGTATATGTATTCAATGCACTGGCATAGAACAGAAAGTGGACACCCCGGTTTGCAATTAAAATTCATACAAATTCGAATATTGACAACCTGAAAATAAATCATAGCTTGAAATTCTTCAAGGTGCAGTCTCTATTGCAACTATCAGAAGACTCACGTGTGAAATATTCCCACACGCAAATTAATAGTGCAATAATATATAGTTATTCTAGAATATATATTGTCGCTTTATCTCATCGAGTGGGGGATCTTATAAGAATGACTTAGATCTGTGTACCATGGGTCAAATAATAGAGCACAATGCCAACATTACATTACAAAAATAACTAGGGGGTTCTTTATCACAGTGTTCGTTACAAGAAACTTTTCAGACATCACCTACCACAGTAACTATAAATTTTGAAAAATACAAAGAAATGAAAAAAAAAGCCAAGTCAGCAATGTCGAATAAACGGAAATAGTGCACAATCAGATTTCTATAACAGAAATTGTTTCAAATCGAATGAGGATTTTAAAAAAATTTTTGATAAAATAAAAAATCAGTAGAAGGAGGACCAACGTCCTTGGCGCGGATCGGAAGATGGAGAATTAGATTGATACTAGACAATGAATTGAAAAACTTCGCGCCAAGAATTTTGGTCCTCCTACTAATTTTTTATTTCATCAAGAATTTTTTTAAAATCCTCATTCGATTTGAAATAATTTCTCTTATAGAAATCTGATTGTGCACTATTTTCGTTTATTCGACATTGCTGACTTGGCTTTCTTTTTCATTTCTTTGTATTTTTCAAAAATTTCTCCTTCCCAGTAAGAACCAAACAAAACTTTTTCTTGGCGCAGTTTTTTTACAAAAACATTGGTTTTTGTTTTTTTATGGAGATTTCATTATTCTTTTCAAAATAAACAGGGAATCGTTTTTATATGCTGTAAATTTTTTCATTTTCAATTCAATTCGGCTCATTTATTTTTCACACGATAAATCATCTTTCCAATTAACAATCGAAGTAAAACAAATAGTTCTATTCCACAGTCGTTATTTGCATCGACTTTTAATTATTTATTCAAGATTTTTCGACTGAATTTGTTCCTTCCAGAATTCATTTGTGCACGAAATTCGATTGAAAAATATCTGTGGAATTCATCATTCGTGCACCATATTCAATTTGGAAATTCCCGGGCTTCCCTCCTTGGTGCGTGTGGTTGTATTGTACTGCTACCAACTCCGTAACAGAAAAATGATAGGAGTTGATGTGAAATGCAAGAATGTGCATATGAACCCGTTGCTATGTGCGTATTTTTTTAAATATTGCTTCGAACAAAAAAATAGTTACATCAATGAGAAGCTTGTGGCCAATTTATATAATGTAACTAAGAGTATTTTTCATGTAGCTCGTCACAATTGCATTTTATTTAATGGATATGATTCGCCGGCAGGGCAGGGGGTAGTTGCTTCATGTATAGATACACGCCAGCGATCGGCCTAATGTTTTGTTCAATCGGAGTCAAAACTTTTCTTAGCCGATATGCTGCCGCGTATCTCAATAATTAAATACCGTGTGAAAATTGAATACCTACCTTTCGCTAAATTATTACAGGGTAACCCAATTGACATGAATATGTGAAAATAATCCATGTCAATCAACGCAGTTAATCCCTTAAAACACACCGTACGTGACATGGTAGCAAATGTAACGTACAGAAAAACAAAAAAAATTACCAATGAGAATAGGGCTGTCAATGGCAGACAGTAAACTTATATCACCAAAGTGGCGGAAATTGAACACAATTAATTTTGTAATTTCCTCATTTCCACTGTAAACTTCTGCACATTCATATTTATCTACATTGATATGTGAGATGTCAACTAAAAATTTAATCCGATTACAATGCTGAAAAATTTTCAATTGGTCGGACTGCAAAAGTTTCGAAATAATCATATACGCTGTATGATATTCGGTGGTTACAATGTTCTCGCATTGCATGTTTATTTCCACCTGCCATTTTCGAATGTGCACAGTAATTTTCGGAACTTATATTTCTACTACAACACGCGACTTGATCAACATCACGTGTTCAAAAAATTCGGTTAATATGCCTCGAGGTGTATATGAAGATTTTGTATGTGGATTAATTATCGGTGGTCTGTGCATTATCATGTCGTGTACTATTTTCGACCATTCAGTTTTCAGAAATCTGAGTGAGAAACCCAGACCTAGAAGCCTGCCTGAAATTCAGTGGAAAACTTAGCAATCATCATGAAAAATTTACAATTGCACATTTTCCCCTGATTGAACAAACAGTACGCTGTACGGATGTGGTAGCTAGCCCCGTACCATGTCGAGTTGTAATACGAAATCAATACGCCGTACAACACATTACTCGTACGCCCTGCAGACCTAACCTCACAAAATCCAACGGTACGCTTGGTTATCAGGGTGTCCATATCAATCCAATCGTCCATCTTCTGATCCGCGCCAAGGACATTGATCCTGCTCCTACTGATTTTTTATTTTATGGAGATTTTTTTTTCAATCTTTTTTTTATTGAGAACTGTTTTTCTTATGACAATCTGATTGCCCACTATACCTATTTGTTCGACATTTTTCACTTGGCTTTCTTTTTCATTTATTTGTATTTTTTTTTTAATTTCAACTTCCCAGTAACAACCTAACAAAACTTTCTCTTGGCGCAGATTTTTTACGAAAACATTTTTTTTTTCTTTAGGGTTCTTGTTATCGGACGTACTGATGAGAATAATGATTATCCATTCAGTAGAATTTGTCAATAGATTTTTAGAGATTTTGTCAATAAATTAATTGAAGATGAAATGAAACAGCAAAGTCCAAAGTGCAAAGGGCGACCCAGGGGGAGACTCAGAGGGGAAAAACGGAAATGTGATGTTGAATTTCAATCGAATGAAAAAAGAAAAGTGGAATCGCCCGAATCTAATCAATTTAATTATAGATGATATTTCATATTACTTGAAAAGAAAATTGTGCATGAAATTAGTGAAAATTATTAATATTTTCGTCTCGATGTAAGAAATATATGAAAAACCTTGGGATCTTCGGGAGTTGAGATTGAGGTCTAACAGGAGATAGCTGATACGATATATGTATAGGGGTTTCGAATATCAGTGATTTTTTCGCGCCGCATACACTTGTCTAATGAATAGAAAAGTGTTATTCTTATTAGTACTCCCAAAAATAAAAAAAGGTAATAAATAAAAGTTAATTAAAAAAGTGGTTTTTGTTTGAATTGCGTCAAATTGTCGTTTTTCGGCTGTTTTATTTTGCCCCACTCTCTCGTAGCTACAGGGATTGAGCCATTGGGAGTCCATTTCCAACCCCATTCCGTACCTTCCAAATGAATGTCTTCCTAACTTTATGATACACTTTGTGTGCATGCTGGCGTGATGCAGCGCGAGTTATTAGCAGAGAACGAAGATGGACTGAATTTTCGGACACAGCCTTTTTGAAGCACTGAAATCTGCCAGTCCCTCCATGCGGGATATTTCTAAACTTGTAGCATGCAAATTTTTCGTCGTAACTGGCTTTATCATCATTGTGATAATTTTTATTACATGCAAAGGTGTCTGACTGAGTTACAATCGAAACAGAATCATTTTTCCAATGTGAAAAATGGCATAACATGTAGACTGGTGTCTGTTGCAGCACAGCCTGTGTTTTGGAGGGTGGCGCGCTCCTCCCCACGATCATATCTTTAAAATTATCATCTCAATCGAAAAATATGTAAAGACCTTTTTTGTTGGTAATTTAATAGAGAATAATGATATTTTTTACATTTTTTATCGTAAAATCGATGTTATCGGCAATATTCGCAAAAAACGCTAAAATCTATCTTTTCGTTTATTTAAACAAATGTTCTGGCTGAATTTTTGTTCGCAATTTTAATATTTACTTTATAAACATAAAATAAAGCGATAGGAAACGAAAAATTTTCTATAGGAATTACTCGATCCATCTGGTTAGTTTCAACCTCTGACGCCTAGATTATCCGAGGTGTTTTATCCGTTGGAATTCAGCTTCTATCTTCACCTCATTTTACGCAAAAACAGAACATAACCTCCCACCAGACATTCGGATTTTCAATCGGGTCCAGCATAATGATTGACAGTATAACTCCAAATATAATATATCTCACAAGAATGACCATACATAGGATTGTACCACGAGTATATTTCCAGGTATCAGATGCATAAATTGTAGAAATACTAGTTTAATTCGGGTGACAGCAAAATAAGCGCGATGTTACTCTCTTTGCATTTACACCGACTTCTACGTGTATTGTGGAGCGTCAAATCAGCTGAGATGAAAAAATTAGTCAAACGCAAATATCTTGAAAACTTTGTATGAACGGGCATGAATATTATGATTGTTCTCAATAGAGAACATCGAGACGAGTATTTTGAAAAAAAGAATTTTCAGTCAACCGATAGTTCAGGAAATATTGAGCAAAACTTATTTTCAAAAAAAAGTTGAATATCTCCTAAACGACTGGTCTGATTTCTCCCTCCAAAAATCCAGCCTACACGGAGAGAAAAATACATCATAATTCCATGAGAGTCCCTCCAAAAATTAGTGTGCCACTCACTAATGCTGGGACATAACAGGGGTCACCAGAGAATTCGTCTGTGGCACCCTAAGTTTTACGGGCATCGCGCGAAGTAGTGGCGCAAGTCCCTTTAAAAATTGGGGTGCCACATTCGAATTTTTCGATGACCCCCTGTTATGTCCCAGCATTGGTGAGTAGCACACTAATTTTTGAAACATTTTTTCCTCAGTGTATAGTACCATAAGAGTTACAATCGTACCAAATTTCAGTTTTCTATCTTCATTTTTTCTAGAGTGATGGTGCCTACATCGATTTTATAAAAAAAATGAAAAATGCCAATTACTACTAAGTTATCCCTGGTTAAACAGAAATATTATGACTCAATTTGATAGATTTTATCATGAGGAATATTTTGATGTCCAAAAATTTCAACTCAGTTGCGTACTTTTCAACATATTGCAAAAGAAAGATTTTTGAGAAATTACTGCACCAAAAAAATTACTTGATCGATTGAGCAAAAATTTTGACCAGACGTGCTCCCCAATTATTTCATAAAATTTCAGATTTTTAACTTCGACTTTCCTCCTTTTGGCTTTCGAATGGAAGCTTTATAATCGTAATTTTTTTCGATTCCTCAATTTTGGGTGGAAATGCCTAGCAATGTTATGAAACGTGAAGAAATGATGTTTTTAAATAATGTCTGTAGGTGTATAGGCATGTGTGTGCACATCTGTGTTCCCATATCCAGAACTGTCCCCATAACCCGAGAATTACTGAGGCTTCTGACTGCTAATTGATACTACTGAGACTCACATTTGTGCTAAATTTCAGCTCGATCGGTTGAGCGGTTCCTGAGATACAGCGATTCTTCAAAAATGGTTTTTTGCCTATATTTCCTGAACCATTCGATCAATTCGATTTTTTTTTCAAAATGCTCGTCAAGATGATACCCATGTTATTGGATTGAAAAACGACCACTACACCCTCAGCAATGTAGTTTTATTCTCGTTTTAAAATTTTTTTTGCTGAAATTGCTTGTTCGCCCGATAACTCAAAAAATAAGAGATAGAAACTTGAAAGGGTCTAGCCGGATAAGCATGGTGAATCTACCCCCAGCGAATTTCAAAGCGGCAATTTTTTCACATTTGCACCACCTAAAAAAACAGTTCTGTGTTCAATTTCAGATCATTACATCGATCCCCTGATTTTTATGTTTAAAAAACTGTTTTTTTCGATTATATTTTTTTCGAGTACTACAAAGCTACTTAAAAATCTGAAAAAATTCTGGAAAATTAAAAACCAAAATTAAAGTTGAGCGAAGTAAATAAAATGTCATTAAAAAATAAATTTGTTAAAAAAGGAAAAAATTATGGTAGCTTAATAATTGAAGTGGATCCAAAATTGCATAAATTGCTATTGTCGAAAGAAAAAATATTAATTGGTTGGAATAGTTGTAGAATCTTTGATATCAGTGTACTCAGATGTTTTAAATGTTGGGGATATAATCACTATGCAAAGGAGTGTAAAAACAATGTGGTATGTAGGAAGTGTGCAGGTACTCATGACGATAAATTGTGCAATAGTGAAATTGTCAAATGTGTAAACTGCACAAAAATGCTGGAGGTGTACAAAGTACCAAACATTGACAATAAACATTGCACCTCAGATGAAAATTGTGCTTTTAATAAAAGAATGTTAGAAAGAGTACAGAGAAACACTGAATACTCTGTTGAGTGACAATCACAGTCTAATTCTTATTATAATCTCGGTGTATTTAATGATATGCTTTGTATCAATATTCAAGGTTTATTGAGTCATAAAGATGAACTTGTATATATGATTAATGAGATTAAACGTAAAATAATGTCTCACTGAGACGCATGTAACAAAAGATATTGAGGATTTTGAACTAGAAATAGACAATTACAATTGTGTTAAAGTGTTATCTGGAAGTAATAGAACGGGTGGCGTAAGCACTTATATTTCGAAAAATATTAAGTTTGATGTAATTCAAAATTATTATATAAGCGATGAAAATGAAAAGAATGTTTGGATGTGTAGTGTCTTATTGAAAAATTATAGAAATTTAGTAGTAAGTAATATTTACCACTCTCCTAGTAGTAGCGATGATACGTTTATAAAAAGACTAATGAAAGAATGTGAGTTTTTGGTGGATAATGGTAACTTGATATTGTGTGGCGATTTTAATATTAGTTTTCTGAAAGATTATTATTATAAACATAAATTGGAGAACGAAGTGAGGATGATTGGTTTAAATCAATTAGTATTCGAGTCAACACGAGTTACCATAAGATCAAAAACTATAATTGATTTAGTATTTGCTAATATAACGTTGGAAACAATGGTCTTAAACTCTTATTGTATTACTGACCTTTGTGTTGCGATTAAATTAGATAGCGAGATGGATGAGAGAAACTATGAGTGTGGATATGAAACAATTGTTAGAAGAAATTATAATAGATGTAATGAACTATTGTTGAAAGAAACTTTTGATGGTACTATTGATTTGTATAATGGTATAGAAGTGGCAATGAGTGATATAGATGGTTATGCTGAATTTGATCTGATAAATAACGCAATTAGTATTGTATTTGATAAAATGTGTCCTCTGGAAGAATGTAAAATTATATGTAAATATCAAGATAAACCGTATATTGATAAGGAAGTTATATAGAAAATGAAAAACAGAGATAAGTTATTTAGAGAAGCGAGAATGGTAAATTCTATTGAGAATTGGTTCAACTTTAAAAGATCGAGAAATGATGTTGTTGCTTTAATTAGAAAAAAAAGAAAGATTATTATGAAGCTCTTATTGGCAATAATAAAAAAGATTTTCGACATATGTGGAAGACTATTAAAGAGTTAATCAGTGAGAAAGAACATGGTGATATTTTCAAAAATGTAGTATTAGGGAATGATGTTGATTTAGCGAATAAATTTAATAAATTTTTTGTTAAAAGGGTAATGTGAACTAATAACCACTCTTCAAGAAACTCAATTAATATATATATTTTCGGATTCGTTGGCGCTAATTAACATAGAAATAGAAGAGAATTTCCGCCGGGCTCTGAAATTTCGACCCCGGCACACAAATCAATTTTACAGTTTAGCGGCTACCCTAAGCATAGGATAGTCGTCGATTTAAAAAATATTTGAAAATTAAAAAAATGAATCTTGCAGATCTCTACCGTATTTCGTTCGATGACGAACTTATTGTTAAACAACTTAGAGTTACAAGTGTGCTGAAATCCCATATCCATTGTATTGAATGTGGTGAAGAGATGTATACCGATTATAAACTCAAATTGTTTCGGTGCCAAAAAACACGCGTCACAATTGATAATAATGGAAGGAAGATTCGGACGAAGTGCAGTAGAATGACAAGCATTTTTGACGGTTCAGTGCTGAGTCATATTAAGATCCCGATCGGAAAAATCTTCACGCTGATATTCACATACATATACAGCGATGTCATGACAATACAGAGTTTGTCCTTCGAGTCCAAACTGAGTATAAAAACAGTGCGAAGTTGGATTGGAAGGATAAACTGTATCCTAACACAATGGGACAACGACAACCGGGCTAATAAAATGAGAGGGGAGGGAAAAATTGTAGAGATCGACGAGTTAAGTTATGGTGGGAGAAAGACTAGGCTAGGTCGCACACCAAAAGTGAAAGAATGGATATTCGGTATCTACGAGAGAGAAACTGGACGATTAGTAATCGACAGGGTCTCTGATCGTTCAGCCGACACTCTAACTTCACTGGTGAAAAAGTACGTGCGGTACAATAGTACGGTTTACACTGACTGTTGGACTGGGTACTCAAGACTGTCCGAAAATTATTTACATCTAAGTGTAAATCATAGTGTTATGCTAGTGAATTACACCAATGGAGCCCATATAAATGGGATAGAACGGATCTGGAGAGAATTCAGGAGCCTGTATCCCAAGTTTGGAATAAGGACTAATAACATTGACGACAAACTAAGTAAGTTTGTTTTCACGTTTTCAGTCCCGAAACCAGAAAGGGGAACCACCTTTCTTAAAATTCTCGGTAACTACACCAACCCTTAAAAAAATTAATCTATGAAATCGCGGTTAAACAAATACAGATAGTCGATTATCCGGGAAATTGTCGTTAGGATAAAGTATTATTCCAGCAATAGGTCTATTGGTTGAGTCCAACAAATAGTTGGTCCACCGTGTGTCATCGAATCATTAATTTATTTTAATTTATTTTTACTCATTCTTCATTAAATTATTGATTAAATTCAATGCGCTATGGTGGGGGGTGGAGGTACAATAGAACCTGTTCTTCAATCTGTTGCCCTTGGACGCAATTATGCTTGATGCTTAGGCTCTTCTTTGGGGTCAGCATCAGTACGTCCACGTCGTGGCCCTGGGTAATCTAAACCTGATGCAATTTCCAAAATAATTCACGAGAATTTTGATTAGTGGATCCGAGGTTTCGTTGAAATAAGTTGCTTCTCTCGTTTGAAAAAGTGTGGTTCTCGGTGTTCCATTCGACATCGGTGGTTTGTTTTGGGAATTTAAGTAACTGTTAAGTTAGAAATTAATAATTTTAAAATATTAAATTTTTTGAGGAGAGGAGTGTGCTATTCTACCACATTATCGATAAAAGTGTGAATGAAATTGTAGAGGCAGTTAGAAATGAGGGGCTGATATATACAATTGATCACAGTTGTGTTGATACGCTTGAAAATTTTAGGGACATTACATTTAAAGATCTACAGAGAATTATAAGTGACATAAAAAATAGTAAGAATAATGATATCTTTTATTCGGGTTTTGTAGTAAAAAATCTGTGGGCTAGTCATCCACAGCTAATTAAAATGTTAGTTGATAATAGTCTAAATAATGGAATTGTACGGTCGAGTTGGAAAAATGCTGTAATATCGAGATACGCGAGAGCGTATCGGCCAAGAAAAGTTTCGACTGACTGAGCAAAACATCAGGCCGAACGCATCGCGTATCTATACACGAAGCAACTACCCCCTCCACTACCACCGAAACACATTTATTAAATAAAATGAAAACGTGATACCCTACGAAAAAAATTGCCTTAGTTACATCACATAAATCGGCCACGAGCTTTCCATTGATATCACTATTTTCTTTTTCGACTTAATATTAAGGAAATTACGCGCATAGCAACGGGATCATATCCACATTCTCGCATTTCACATTATCTCTGAGCAGTGTGAGATTTCGTTTTCGAAGTTGGCAGCAGTGCGCTCCAACCATACGCGCAGAGGAGGGAGATTTGAATAGCGCATTACTCTTTCTCTCTCCTTCTTGAATTCTACTGATTTGCATTTTTTAGACTCATCATCGACTTATTGTAAAAATTAATGAAAAATTGATGAACAATGTCATATAACGTTGTATATTGCATAGAAATTTTTCCCCTATCCTCGATTAATTTAGATTTTCAATTCAGTCCCTGAATAACATGTGGGCGAGTTTATTTCTGAGGTTATTTTACGCGGGTAATTTGCACGTTCGATTTTCTTATGAAATTCTCAAATCGAATCGGAGCATGAATTATAAATAAATGTAGGAAAGAAATACCTTTTTTTCTTAGAGCAGAAGTGATTGAAAATAGTTTCTGTTTCGCGGAAAAAAATCAATTCGATTCATACGAAAATGATCGTGTGCTCGTTTTGGAAAAATGACTGAAATCTCCCAAAAAAACAAAAACAAATGTTTTTGCAAAAAAACTGCGCCAAGAAAAAGTTTTGTGGGGTCGTTTCTGGAAAGAAGAAACATTTTTTTCTGGAAATCAAAATTCCCATAAAAATTTTGCAAAAAATAAACAAATAAAAATCAAAACCATGTCAAGAAATGTCCAATGGATCATGGAATGGGCTATCAGATTATTATGGGGAGGATAACTCTGAATAGAAGGATTTTCAAAAAAATCTTCATAAAATAAAAAATTCTGTAGAGACAGGATTCAAAGTTCTTGGCGCGGAGTTTTCCAACTCATTGTCTCGTATCAATCTGTATCTTCTGATCCGCGCCAAGAACTTTGAATCCTATCTCTACTGAATTTTTTATTTTATGAAGATTTTTTTGAAAATCCTTCTATTCAGAGTTATCCTCCCCATAATAATCTGATAGCCCATTCCATGATCCATTAGACATTTCTTGATATGGCTTTGATTTTTATTTGTTTATTTTTTGCAAAATTTCTATGGGAATTTTGGTTTCCAGAAAAAAATGTGTCTTCTTTCCAGAAACGACCCCACAAAACTTTTTCTTGGCGCAGTTTTTGTGCAAAAACATATCCTATACCAAAAGTAAAAAATACAAATAAAATTGAAGAGTTTAGGCCGATTAATACATTACCAGTGTTTGAAAAAGTCGTTGAACAAGTCGTTAAAGAGCAAATGTCGGAATTTATAGAAAGAAACAAAATATTATGCGAAGAACAATCTGGTTTTCGTAAAAATCACTCATGTGAGACACTAATGCAAGATTTATTGGTTAGTTGGTGTGACATGATGGATGTTGGAGACCTAATTGGTGTGGTATTCGTAGACTTTAAACGTGCTTTTGAGACAATAAATGGAGCACTACTCCTTGAAAAATTGTACGCATATGGTTTTAGAGGTGTGGTATTAGACTGGCTAACTTCTTATCTAAAAAATAGAACTCAACAAGCTTTTATTAACGGAAAATTGTCAGAGAAAATTTTGGTAAAACACGGGGTTCCGCAAGGATCTAAGTTAGGACCGTTATTATTTTCGTTATATATAAACGATATTTGTGAAGTATTGAGAAAATGTGGAGTTAAATTTAGATTATTTGCTGATGATTTAATTATTTTTCTAAACGGTCGCAGTATTGAGTTTATAAAAAATATCTTGAATGAGGCGTTGAAAAAAGTGAATGAGTGGTTGAACATCAATTCTTTGGTAATGAATGTTAATAAAACTCATTTTATGTTGATTCATGATGTTAGGAAAGTAGTTGATGAAAACTGTACTATAATGAGTGGTGATAAACAAATACAGAGAGTGTCTAAAACGAAATATTTAGGAGTAATGTTAGATGAAAATTTGAAATTTAATGAACACGCACGGTATATGATCTCAAAAATTAATAAAAAAGTATGTCTTATTGGTAGAATGAGAACCTATGTAAGTCCGTTCACGATAGTAATACTGTATAAGAGTATTATTGCGCCGCATTATGAATACTGTAGTTCGATTCTTAATAACCTGAGTAAAGAATATTTAAATAAATTACAAATTTTACAAAATAGAGTGATGCGAAGCATTTTGAGAGTTAATAGATATACGAGAATCAGAGACATGTTGGATGTGTTAGGTTTCTTGTCGGTGGAACAATCGATAAAATATAAAACGTGCATTTTTATCTTTAAAATTCTGCATGGATCTATGCCTGAATATCTGAATAGATTAGTTAAGTTCCCCGAACATGAATATAATACAAGAAATAAGAGTAAACTTGTAGTCGAAACTAGAAGAACTGAGAGTTGTGGAAAAAGTTTGAAATACTATGGATTCCAATTATACAATCGTTTGAATAAGGAAACCAGAGACTTGACATGTTTAAGCACATTTAAGCATCAATTACTACAACAAATTAAAGACAAATGTATATAATGAAAATTTTTATGAATAGTTGAAATTATATATTTAATTACAAGCGTGATATAGTATTGAGACAAAATGGCCAGAGGAATGTACAAATAATAATAATAATAAGTAACGAATTCTAGCTACTTTTTATACCACATATTGTAATACATTGTATGTAACACATTTTTATAGCATTTTTGCTAATAAACGCATATCATATCATATCATATCATATCTATCTATCTATCTATCCACCTGTCTACCCAGGTTGTCCCAATTTTGAACGATAATTCAAAAACTAAAAATGGCATCGGCACTATCTACGAACTCGGTCTGTATAACATCAAAATGAATACATCTAGCCCAGATTCAATCGATTCGAACACATATATTTTTCTTGATCGTGACAAGACTGGATCGGTCACATAAACATATACATACATACACACAAACATACCGACATGGGCTAAAAACGTCAGATTCTGATTCCTGAGTCCAGAATTAGTCATCCTAACAGGAAAAACTGGGAACTCAAAATTTGACGATTACAATGCTTCCATCCGGAAGAAAAAAATGAAAACGTCAAATTTTGGCATTTTTTCATGGACATATTTCCGTTAATCATCCCTACAGGTCTGTTAATTTATTATTATATCTAATCTAGTATTGTGGCACATTATACTTTTGAAGGAGAGCAATTTCTTGGGCAAAATCGCTAGCAAAGCAATAAAACGATTTGAGTTCATTGAGTTCTTAGCTGAGTTTTCAGGCAATATCTCCGAATCTAAGAGAGATAGCAACATTTTTGTAATGAACTTTGTTTACTATTGATTCGATCTACAAGAAAGATTGTGAGAAAAAAATTGGTATCTTTCTTACCTTCCGAGATATTCATTGAAAACTAGCCAATACCAAAATTGGCTTGAACCGTTTTGCTGCTATGCTACTGAAATGGTACGCAAGGTATGATGGTATCCCGAGTCAGAATAAAAGTCTTATTTCAATTCAGATTTTTATCAAAATTGAATTCGGAAAGCTCCAAGGAAATCAGTTGAATAAGCATCAAACATCATGTGTAATGTCTGCCATGAAACATATCTGGTAATCCATCTATAAGATTAAAAATCCGTGGCGGTTCCCAAAAGTACAGAAATACCAGAAATCTTTCATTCCTGAGAAATTGAATCGAGAAGAGAAGAGGCCAGCCAGGTTGTAGACAGAAAGTATTATGCAAATCGTCACGGGAATTGAGCAGATCAAACACCTATTTGATATTATTGTAGAGTAGATAGTATTGTAAGAGCCTCGTCGAGAGATTTTAATATTTAGCAGTAGCCCGCCTGGGGCTAGATGGAGCCACACGCCCTCAGAGACCATAGAAAAAGTTGGCTGTGGCACCTCGGCGGTGAGGGCTTGCCATCTTATCATTAGTTTAAAGTTAAGCAATAGTGTCGAAAAAATTGGACAGGTTTGGGAAAGCTAGTTGGGAGGGACTGAATCTCTCGACGAGGCGCTTCATATAATCACGATCGAACTTCACTTACAGCTAAGTTCGTTTGATCGTACAATTATATTCAAGCCTCGTCTTCGAGATTGTAATAACTTGTAGATGTTCAGAAATCATCCAATTTTTTCTTTTTGTTTGTTTTTTTTAATAAACCCCAAATTTGATATGAATATGAATATTGAAGAGTGTAAAGACGAATGTTAATGGATAAAGAGAATGGTTATTGACTAAACCATATTCAATAGAACGTTGACAAAGCTATAAAACTCTCTGAATGTAACGAACAGTATAGGGATGTTATATCTGAAATCTCAACCTACTACAGAAAGCTACCTTGGCTGCGCAAAAATGATGGCTATCAAAACAGAAAAGGAGAAACAGGCTGTGGATCGCCTGGGCGAGAAGATTGTAACCTGTCTGGTATCGTGAAATCCAGATTTGACGCACTTTTGACACTGTTCTCAAGTTTAATGGCAGAAAACGTTTGTCGTCTCTGCAAAATACTCAAGGCCAATAGAAAGAGAGATTTTCATTAAGATGAAGAATTGACAGATTTGCCTTGAGTCGCAAAGACCTGGGTGGTAGCTCAGAATACACTTAAGATAATAGATGTGAGCGCATTGTAATTTACCAGGACGTAGTTTGAAAATTTGTTGAACAACCTTTGGAATGTTAAATTTTTCCCCACTGTTTCTTGATTTGGTGGAGTTTAGTGTTTCATATGCTGTTCCTTATTTGAATTCTGCCATTAAAAATGTGCAGGATAATCGAACTAGATGTCGAACAGCAGTTAATTTGCTTTCATTTATAAAGACTTTGTTAATGACAAAGAGAAACATTGACATCAGTCATGACACATGTATCTGGTTCCAGGTGAAAGTAAAAGATCCTTCAAGGATTTTATATTGTAATTTGGTTCTGAGATGGGATAAATGAAAGCAAGGAAGCAGAGTTAAACTATCTAACAGGGGGAGACCATTATACCATCGGTCTCACAATTGGAATTCTACGAATTGTGACAAATTCACAATTTATTCCCAGCGCTAAATGTAGGGGATACGTAGAGAAAATTTTGTCACCAATCGAGACTGAAAAGGTGTCAATCGACACTGCAAGGCGATTGCCGTGCTACACGCATTAGAGATTACGTTGGTATTTTGACAAGAGCGACAGGAAAGATCCATTTTTGGATTGAAAATATCCTTCTCCCTTAAGTTTTGAAAAACTTAGATTGCAATGTACAGCTCCAGTATTCACTTTTGAAGGAATGTAAGACGCATTCGACCGAAGCCTTCACAACAGTGCTAAGACTCTCGAACTGATTTGTTCAGCGGAGAAAATTTTGTACCTTCCAACCCGTTAACGTAAGGAGTGCCTGCGATGTTATTAATTTGGAGCAAACACTCACGGGATCATAAGTCGTGAAAAAACACCTAAGAGCTAGGTGAATGGCCAAAACATTGAGGAATTTATATTGTTGTGATTTTCTCATACTGGCCAAATGTTTCGACTTGATCTTTTAATGCATAGGTAGATTTCCAACCTAAGAACGCTGCGTCTAAAAGAATACTTGTTCTAGACTGATCAGCTCAATTAAGAGCTACTAAGGAAGATCTGGCTGAGGAGAACAAGAGATCATTCAAAATTTCCATAATTAATGATCATCTTGACTTTTTTAAAATTCTTCCAAGTTTTTCAGTGTAGCGTATACTCAATTCCAATCTAGACCCATACATTTTGAGGAGCTTACGAGGTGAAAACACACTCTAATGGAATAAATTTTCCAGATTGCAGATGATAAAATAGACTATTTATTGCGTAAATCGCTAAAACGCATATCATCTTTCATAAGGTATTTCTAGACAAAACTTGTAAGAGTCATTGATAAAATTAAGGTATTCACAACGCTTTTTACTTTTTAATATGGATCAGACAAGAAAGAGTCTTGACAGTTTAATTTTGTATTGGTACCATCCTCAATAGCCGAAAAACCAATAATAAAATATCATGTAGATAACTGGATGATATGAAGCCTCCGAATCAATACGATTCATGACCGGCCTCATGAGTCTCGCGAAGCTAGAGAACTAGTCGCAATGCCTAAGGGGGGGTAGGAATTGGAAAAAGTACCACCCATGCCAAAACAACGGAACTTTTCATGCTCCACATGTACCGGGGTCGGAAATATACATCTTTGAAGACATTTCCATCCGTGAATGTGTCCCAAAGTATTAGTTTTGGAAGGGTTTTCATGTTCTTCAATTGTAGTTATGAGTTCTCATAAATTTGTTCAACCTTTTAATATGAAAAATTAACCATTGCTAATCATGTGGTTCACCAACAAAAAGTTATAATGAGACGAGCTGATCCTGATAGGATTCTGATAGTAATACAGAGGTTTTACCTACCTCTATGATTACATACCTGTTTATCCGCCCCTCAGGACTGTCCCTTCCGGATCAGAGATTTGAAATTCTGGAGCAATTACCGATTGGTAAGGGCCAGAATTGAAGAGGCTTTTATGACTCTTCAGTCTCTCTAGAATAAAACTATTAGAACAGTTTAATTTCCAATTGGGAAGGAAATGCTCAAGAATGGCTGCAGAGATTTTTGCCATTACTTCTTGCTCTACTGGAGTGAGATAACTCTGGAGACGCTGACGTCGATCGAGAGTCATTGGGACGATTAAGGAAATGCCTCTGGTTGGACCTGTTGTTTAACCTCAGGCATGCAAGGTTTTTGAACCTTTTGTTTTAACTCTAGGTCTCAAAACAAGGTCCTTTGAATCCAATGAATTTCGATTCTCCTGTAAAGGTGGATAGATCTCCAAACCTGACAAAATTTTAAAGATTTATTTTAATCTTCTCAAGCTCCCCGAAAAATGTGAAGCCATATAAAAATTGAACTGAAGCTGTAGCCTCAAGGGCCCTAAAAATTTATTATTTTTCTTGAACCACACAACTTCTAGAAGAGGACTAGATTGTCTAGTTTCTCTTCCTACAGCAGACTTCGAGGAGTCGCCCCCAATGCCGGGAGGGCAGAACCTGTGTCTTTTGAGATTGATTAAAAATTCTTTATTTCTATGGATCAACGGTTCGGTGGAAATAAAAGCAATCTCTAAATTCAGATTTGGTGGATATTTCCATAAATCTGTGTAATTTGTGCCTTAACAAATTCGAGACCAGCCAGAAACTCCAACGAGCGTCCAGATCACTCTGAAAAGAGATCTCGGCATCATGAGGCTTCGATGGCCCAGGAACTCCTATATTTGCGGCCTTGAATGATGCGTCGGGCGCAGATGTAACAATTGCATTTGTAATTGAAGGCTTAGAGCTGTACTTTAATGCGTCAGGCGCAGATGTACCTATCATAATAGTAGTGGAAGGCTTGGAGCCTTGGATCAATGCGTCAAGCGCAGATTTAACTATTGAAATAGTAACACAAGGCTTGGAGCCGTCGATCAATTCGTCAAGCGCAGATCTAACTATTGAAATAGTAGAACAAAGCTTGAAGCCTTGGGTGAGTGCGTCAGGCGCAGATGTGTCCAGCACAACAGGATCTGAGCTGTTGCTCGCACTGTCCTGGATGTCAGGAATGCAAGATCCATCTAACATATTTGTAACAATCTCATTTTTAATTTCCTTGTTCTCGATTTTGTCTCTAGGACCTGGAGAACCAGTTAAAATAAGGTTAGGCTGAGTTGTTCAACAAGGAATAAACTTNAGTCTCGCGAAGCTAGAGAACTAGTCGCAATGCCTAAGGGGGGGTAGGAATTGGAAAAAGTACCACCCATGCCAAAACAACGGAACTTTTCATGCTCCACATGTACCGGGGTCGGAAATATACATCTTTGAAGACATTTCCATCCGTGAATGTGTCCCAAAGTATTAGTTTTGGAAGGGTTTTCATGTTCTTCAATTGTAGTTATGAGTTCTCATAAATTTGTTCAACCTTTTAATATGAAAAATTAACCATTGCTAATCATGTGGTTCACCAACAAAAAGTTATAATGAGACGAGCTGATCCTGATAGGATTCTGATAGTAATACAGAGGTTTTACCTACCTCTATGATTACATACCTGTTTATCCGCCCCTCAGGACTGTCCCTTCCGGATCAGAGATTTGAAATTCTGGAGCAATTACCGATTGGTAAGGGCCAGAATTGAAGAGGCTTTTATGACTCTTCAGTCTCTCTAGAATAAAACTATTAGAACAGTTTAATTTCCAATTGGGAAGGAAATGCTCAAGAATGGCTGCAGAGATTTTTGCCATTACTTCTTGCTCTACTGGAGTGAGATAACTCTGGAGACGCTGACGTCGATCGAGAGTCATTGGGACGATTAAGGAAATGCCTCTGGTTGGACCTGTTGTTTAACCTCAGGCATGCAAGGTTTTTGAACCTTTTGTTTTAACTCTAGGTCTCAAAACAAGGTCCTTTGAATCCAATGAATTTCGATTCTCCTGTAAAGGTGGATAGATCTCCAAACCTGACAAAATTTTAAAGATTTATTTTAATCTTCTCAAGCTCCCCGAAAAATGTGAAGCCATATAAAAATTGAACTGAAGCTGTAGCCTCAAGGGCCCTAAAAATTTATTATTTTTCTTGAACCACACAACTTCTAGAAGAGGACTAGATTGTCTAGTTTCTCTTCCTACAGCAGACTTCGAGGAGTCGCCCCCAATGCCGGGAGGGCAGAACCTGTGTCTTTTGAGATTGATTAAAAATTCTTTATTTCTATGGATCAACGGTTCGGTGGAAATAAAAGCAATCTCTAAATTCAGATTTGGTGGATATTTCCATAAATCTGTGTAATTTGTGCCTTAACAAATTCGAGACCAGCCAGAAACTCCAACGAGCGTCCAGATCACTCTGAAAAGAGATCTCGGCATCATGAGGCTTCGATGGCCCAGGAACTCCTATATTTGCGGCCTTGAATGATGCGTCGGGCGCAGATGTAACAATTGCATTTGTAATTGAAGGCTTAGAGCTGTACTTTAATGCGTCAGGCGCAGATGTACCTATCATAATAGTAGTGGAAGGCTTGGAGCCTTGGATCAATGCGTCAAGCGCAGATTTAACTATTGAAATAGTAACACAAGGCTTGGAGCCGTCGATCAATTCGTCAAGCGCAGATCTAACTATTGAAATAGTAGAACAAAGCTTGAAGCCTTGGGTGAGTGCGTCAGGCGCAGATGTGTCCAGCACAACAGGATCTGAGCTGTTGCTCGCACTGTCCTGGATGTCAGGAATGCAAGATCCATCTAACATATTTGTAACAATCTCATTTTTAATTTCCTTGTTCTCGATTTTGTCTCTAGGACCTGGAGAACCAGTTAAAATAAGGTTAGGCTGAGTTGTTCAACAAGGAATAAACTTGGCCTAAAAAAGCCTTTGACGTCGATTGGTTCTGTCTCTAGGATCTGACTCGAGCGTCTGAAAAGGCTGAGACATGAAACATCGCTTACCTTTATTTCCAATCGATTATTTATCCAAGGAAAAGTCGATAAGCCTATGCACGTAATATTTGCAATTTCACTATAGATTTCTAGATATTCCACATAATTTATGTGTTTCCTCTTTTTACAATCATCCATGACTATGGACAAACGGTAAAAACGGAGAAAAATAGATTATTACAACAAAACAAACTGGAAACTCTGAAAAGCGTGCGTTCCACTCGCGCACACACGAAAACAATGGAAAGATGGAGAGCCCTAACCGCCAAGGTTCCACAGCCAACTGTTTCTATGGTCTCTCAAGGCATGTGGCTCCATCTAGCCGCAGGCGGGCTACTGCTAGCTATTAAAATCTCGAAGACGAGGTTCGAATGTAATCTAATTCGTAATCAAAATCTTACCATCTCCTGGTGAACAGTGCGTAAAAAATAATATTCAGTTATCGAAAATTAGAGAACTGAGTAGAATTAACGTCCACTTGTCAGTTGATTAAAATTGAGAAAATCAAAATGTTAAGGAAAAACTTCGATAGGAGTCATTTCAGGTTCGACTATTCTGATTATATATTTAATCCAATGGCTCATCGCGTTCACTTTGGCCTATACGATACTTTCAATCATTTTGCTTCTCCCTTCCATTTGAAACTTCTGATAATTTAACTCTCCTGATCATTTCGCTGGTTCCTTCCCCTCATTTGCTAAACTTGCCTGATATTTACAAACAAGTATGAAACCAACTTGGGAATTTTAATGGAAAAAATCAATCTATAATTTGAAATGATTTATTTCTGAGAATCAAGGATTTGATTTAGAATGTTTGCCCTCTAATTGAGCCATATTATTTGATTCATTCGATTCCTTTGAGATTTCCTGAACCTGAGTTGGTTGAAAAAGAAAATTTACATAGGAATCTACTTAGTCTCGGGGTTCCATCATAATCTGCGTTCCATTTCGATAGGGGACCGGTAAAACGATTTAAGGCCCGGGTGTACGATCTTTCGAATANCAGATGTACCTATCATAATAGTAGTGGAAGGCTTGGAGCCTTGGATCAATGCGTCAAGCGCAGATTTAACTATTGAAATAGTAACACAAGGCTTGGAGCCGTCGATCAATTCGTCAAGCGCAGATCTAACTATTGAAATAGTAGAACAAAGCTTGAAGCCTTGGGTGAGTGCGTCAGGCGCAGATGTGTCCAGCACAACAGGATCTGAGCTGTTGCTCGCACTGTCCTGGATGTCAGGAATGCAAGATCCATCTAACATATTTGTAACAATCTCATTTTTAATTTCCTTGTTCTCGATTTTGTCTCTAGGACCTGGAGAACCAGTTAAAATAAGGTTAGGCTGAGTTGTTCAACAAGGAATAAACTTGGCCTAAAAAAGCCTTTGACGTCGATTGGTTCTGTCTCTAGGATCTGACTCGAGCGTCTGAAAAGGCTGAGACATGAAACATCGCTTACCTTTATTTCCAATCGATTATTTATCCAAGGAAAAGTCGATAAGCCTATGCACGTAATATTTGCAATTTCACTATAGATTTCTAGATATTCCACATAATTTATGTGTTTCCTCTTTTTACAATCATCCATGACTATGGACAAACGGTAAAAACGGAGAAAAATAGATTATTACAACAAAACAAACTGGAAACTCTGAAAAGCGTGCGTTCCACTCGCGCACACACGAAAACAATGGAAAGATGGAGAGCCCTAACCGCCAAGGTTCCACAGCCAACTGTTTCTATGGTCTCTCAAGGCATGTGGCTCCATCTAGCCGCAGGCGGGCTACTGCTAGCTATTAAAATCTCGAAGACGAGGTTCGAATGTAATCTAATTCGTAATCAAAATCTTACCATCTCCTGGTGAACAGTGCGTAAAAAATAATATTCAGTTATCGAAAATTAGAGAACTGAGTAGAATTAACGTCCACTTGTCAGTTGATTAAAATTGAGAAAATCAAAATGTTAAGGAAAAACTTCGATAGGAGTCATTTCAGGTTCGACTATTCTGATTATATATTTAATCCAATGGCTCATCGCGTTCACTTTGGCCTATACGATACTTTCAATCATTTTGCTTCTCCCTTCCATTTGAAACTTCTGATAATTTAACTCTCCTGATCATTTCGCTGGTTCCTTCCCCTCATTTGCTAAACTTGCCTGATATTTACAAACAAGTATGAAACCAACTTGGGAATTTTAATGGAAAAAATCAATCTATAATTTGAAATGATTTATTTCTGAGAATCAAGGATTTGATTTAGAATGTTTGCCCTCTAATTGAGCCATATTATTTGATTCATTCGATTCCTTTGAGATTTCCTGAACCTGAGTTGGTTGAAAAAGAAAATTTACATAGGAATCTACTTAGTCTCGGGGTTCCATCATAATCTGCGTTCCATTTCGATAGGGGACCGGTAAAACGATTTAAGGCCCGGGTGTACGATCTTTCGAATATTATCTGGATTTTTTTCATCTTTCGTAATCCAAAATTGTCAATTGAGTGGTACATCATGTAGAAATTCCCAAAAATGATGAAAGAATGTTAAAAAAAAATGGAAAAAATTCTGAACTTTTTCAAAAAGCATTTTTAATTGAGATTTAGATTGAGTTGAAAAAAGTGAACNAAAATTGTCAATTGAGTGGTACATCATGTAGAAATTCCCAAAAATGATGAAAGAATGTTAAAAAAAAATGGAAAAAATTCTGAACTTTTTCAAAAAGCATTTTTAATTGAGATTTAGATTGAGTTGAAAAAAGTGAACATTATAAATATCTAATTCGCTGTGGCAAATTATCTATTAGCTGTCATTTTCCATGGTGGATAACAAAACACTAACTCCTCATGGGAAGTGACAGCTAGGTATCTTAATTTTCAAAACAGTGGTATATAGTCATCTGCCATTTTTATATGATAAAAGTATGATTAATAAATTCTTCAAAATATTACAACTTTTTTCAGAGAGCCTTTTCCGTAATAAATGTGTCTGTGCAGTGTGGCAAAAGATTTACGAAATCAGGCTTCGCCCTGCATGATATTGAGTGACAGGCCGCCATTTGTCAGCGTAAATCAGATACATTTTTCAATTTCTTGTTATTCAACTTATTCTGAACATAAATTAAACATGTTCTTTGAAAAAATTAAGAATTTTTTCTACTTTTTTTGATTATTCATTCATAATTTGTCAAAACTTCTGCATGATGCAGGACTTGATTGACAATTTCAGATTACGAAAGAACAAAAAAAACCCTAGTTTGCTATATCCTCGATACAGCCAAATGATGAAAAGTGTACACGTCTAAATGGTGACTCTTTCAACACAGCCTGTAAAGGATGTCGTTGATTAGGGTTTTATTATAGGTATTATACAAGAAAAGAAACACTAATTAATTTTTTAACATGAATTTATTGAATATGGGCCGATGGTAAGAAAAGTAGGATATATACGGAAAGAGATCAACATTTATATAACGGGTAAATGTTAAATCTAAATATGTATTGCCTAATGTAGTAGGTTGAGTTTGATAACACTGTAGATCGAATTCTGTTTTCATAAAATTCATCAAAGCTTCATTTTGCATGATATTACAATTAAAGCCCCCGCACAAAATGATTGGTGTTGTTCTGTCAGATACCATTGTTGGGATGAATTTTTTAAGCGATTCAGAGTATCGAAGAAGTGATTGTAATAAAAACAAATGTATCTCGTTCGTGGGTACTCCTTGATGGATATTGTGACGTATTTTTCAATGACACACGCGGGAAATCGTGTGCGTTGTGGTCCACTAATTTTCAACAACCCTTTTGGAATCTCTCAACCCGAATAAGTACGAAGGTGATCAACGAGAGGAACCAAAGAAACAATACCAAAAGGGCGCCAGTCCTTTTAATCTTCAAAGGACAAGGTCACAATGTCGAAGCGCATTCCACGACTAGCTGAGGAAACCGCGGAAGCGTGTGGGAACGGGCGAACAATTAATGCGGTTCAACACCATGAATTATTCGGAAATAAAATGAAATATATTTTTCTCACAACAATAAAACAATAGAAAATTCGGCCGAATGCCAGTGAAATAATATTCGCTAGTTTTACATGTGCGGGAGAGGACTCCCGCGAGCAAAGGTTCGACACAAATCAACATTATCAATTGTCTGAAGCAACAATTTAAAAATTTTCAGAAACTACCTGACTGTGTGACAATTAGAAAATTAAGTAATTCAATGAAATGCGTGAGAGAGAACTCTACACGTGGTACGTCTCGATACAGAGTATTAATATCTTAGCACATGCGAAAATAAGAAATAATTATAAAAATCCAATATTTTTACTTGGTTGGAAAAATGAATCAATATCATACAGCCACAATTTAATGACGAAATACTATCAGTCGCGAGAATCACCCGAAGCGCGACAACGCGAAGGTCACACGAATGAAGAAATTGAACAGAGTTTCAAAATCAAAACCGATAAACGGCAACAGAATGAATGAAATAATTAATATTCAATAATGAAAATAATGGAATGAGGCCAAAGGCCACTGAGTGCCGCGTCCCGAAGGCAAAAGGCTCGAATTCCGACCACTCAAACGGTGCCAAAATGGGGAGCGGAGGATTGAATAAACACGCGTGCATTCTGTATTCACAAAACATAATTACGCTCACCGTTTATTACGCGAGACACTCCAATATAAATTCGTCGGAACCCTCAGTACGGTGATGTCGGGTAAAGGCCGGAAAATCCAGGCACACCAAAGTAATAATTGTTTTAACAATTTAAAGAAGCTCAAAGAGCGTAAGAAAACTTTAATTGCGCAGAGCGACTTAATATGCCTGAACCCCAGCGAAGAGTCATCCGTCGGAGCCGTACATCGCTCCGAGGAACCTCAAAATCTTTTCTACCCCAATCAACCGATGGTGGCGCGGAGAATCCGCGTCCCAATGAAATTTAAATTATGAATTTTCAATGGGTAATTATTCAGTATTTATGAGTCCCAGAAAACTGAGACCTGCGCCTTGCGGTCGGTGGAGGTGATCTGCGTTGAATGACGAATGAGCCAACATAATCCGCGGCTCCCTCGATGCTACAGCATGATTTTTTTTTCTTAGGTGGCCTTGCGCCACCGATCCATCGGTAAGGTAGTGGGGGTTCGCACGTAGAGACCTGAGACGCTTGCTGGCGTGCGTCGATCGTCTCTCGCGTCCTTCGTGGTGTGAGTCTCCCAGACTCAGTGTGTGCGTGCTCGTCGGTGTGCTACTCGCCATCTGCTGTAGCGCCGACTTGTAGCCATTCCCGATGCCCCGCTCGACTCCCCTCGGCACGAAGCTCACGCGTAACCCACGGTGAGCGCGATCGACAGAATTTGAGAGAATAATAAAAGAAAGAGTAAATAACAGAAATAAAGAAAATGACAATTGTGGCCCTGGGTGATCTGACTCCTCGCTGGGGTGAAAATACTAATTTTCCTCCCATGATTTGCGGTCAGTTCAGGCGAGGAAAAGTACATGATTTTTATCATATTACAATATATATTGCTACTAGTAGAGATTGTATTTTATTGTTGAATAGCACTTTGATTGAAATAAAATCTCGAATTGAACTTTCTTTAATATTGATGAGGTGACTGATATCAGATATTGTCATATATGTTGTCAAACTCTTTATTTTTATAGATTGCCACTCCACCAGCTAATCGTTTTTTGGTATTTGTTAATATATTCTTTCGTGTTTCACAAGTAAAACCGGCAATCTCAATCGGTGGTTCGGCATTACTCAACCAAGTTTCACTACATATCAAATATTCGGTATGTTGAAGAATGGGATCAGTAGTATCAGTGTTGTGAGCGTGAAGACTTTGGACGTTTATGTTGACCATAACAATATGTGAGTTGAATTGGAGGCGGTATCACTCAAGAATTGATCAGAGTTTGATGCACTGCAAAATAGTTCAGCGGAACGCATCACGGTATTCAAACGATGTTGTTCTAATCTTATGTACTCATCTTTCATTTCGTTCAAGGCTGGACATAAATTACCTCGACCATGGTAAAAAGTCGTTATGTGTATTGGTTATGTACAAACCATCGATTGAAGTTACTCTGCTCATAGCTACATATACAAGTTGAGTTTGTTGTTTTTTGTCGTAGTGAAACACAATCTCATTAAATGTTGCACCTTGCGACTTATGAATAGTGATGGCGCAAGCTGGAACGAGTGGAAATTGGACTCGCTCGCATTTGATAGTGAGAGAAATTGTTCCTGTGTATGTAGATATTGGTGTCCAATCACGTTGTAAAATATAATTTTTAGCTAGACCATGCGGGCGACATTTGATTCTAACTTTGTGTCCGATATTTCGCTGTTCGAAGTAAAGCCACAATCGAAGATTACGAGGTAATTGAGTGGAGTTCGATGAGTTACTGGGTTCGGCCACAGAATGATGTGGATTGATCAATGTTTTCGATATACATGGGCTTATCGATAGCTCCATTTACCAATCCATCTTCTGCGTCAATATTGGTCGTGATCATGTATGGGTATCCGTCAGCGAGACTCAACATGTAAGGAAGACCACCAGTTTCAGTAATATTCATTCATGTAAAATTGACCAAATCAACGTTGCATCGCATCCTCCACGTTTTTTTGAAAGTTCATCCGTATAAAATATTGTCAGCGTTTGACAGAGGAGGCGATTCTGAGACGAAAGGAATTTTGTGAAAGAATGACACAAATGTTCGAAAATAGCGAGCTGCATGAAACAGCAATTATTTTTTCTGACGAAGCACACTTTTGGCTAGACAACTACGTGAACAAAAATAATTTGAGATTTTGGGGATCTGAAAAACCTAATTTTTTGGTTACGAAATCTGCTCATCCACAGAAAGTCACTGTTTGGGCTGCTCTCTCCATGGAGGGTGTCTATCTACATTTTTTCGAATCTACCATTACCGGGAATGAGTACAAAAGAATGTTAGAAACAAAATTCTTCCCTCATGCGAGAAAAAGAGGGCTTGTCAATGGGTTTTATTTTATGCAGGATGAAGCAGCTCTCCACCGTACTCACGAAGTTTTTGAAATTCTTAATACAATTTATCGCGGTCGAGTTCTTGGTTTGGGATATCCGAAATTTTATGGAGGAGGAATAGATTGGCCACCCTATTCACCAGATTTGAATCCGTGTGATAATTTCCTGTGGGGTTACATAAAAGATTCTTGTTACGCAAGCAAGCCAAAAATAATCGAAAATTTGATAAATAACATTAAAAAGACTGTTCACGGTATTCCACAGGAAACATTAGAATGTGTATTCCACGGTTTTAGGAAAAGTTTGGATTATTGCGCCAGTGGGGATGGACCTCATGTCGAAAACATTTACTATTAATCGCAGTTGTCACGTACAATTTTGGTAAGCAACTACTTTTGTTGGGTGAATTATATGTTTCAATAATGAATATATGGTGAAATAAAAATGACCTCTCCTCTATCAGGAACTGTATTCCTTCTCTGTTTCCCTATTTCCAGTAATAAAAAAAATCAAACAGTTTTCACACATTCCCATGGGACACCCTGTAGATTTCTCGGAAAGATCACTTGAAGAGTAATGTCGGCCGTTGTCAGGTGGATCTAATAACATTAAGATAAGAATCTGGTTGCAGTTGATGATCGCGCAGGAATGTTTCCAGATTATCATATTGTTTTTCTTCTAGTGCTTTCCGTAAATGACTTGCTTTCTTGCGAACGATTTCTCGTCGTCCATCTTCTTTTGACATTGGGAGGAGTATACGAGTTTCTTCCATGGGCCAGTGGGGAATACCGAAGCAGCACGTGGCTTCTCCGCGTTTAGTGCATGTAAATGTATGTTGGTGGACTTGATTCCCATACATTGGCTGAGGGAGATCAGTTGAATGAACAGAGCATAGTTGCTCAATGAGTTTGATGGTTTCTGGCATAGTCTCACTCAATGCCTCATGAGGATCATTGTCAAGCTATAACAAAATATGAGCCTGTGGACTTCCCTGTTGTTGGAATTCGATACGTTGAAAGTAATCAATAACGCGATGTTGATTATCTAATCCAAATGGGTTCCATTGACGGCGTTACTATACTATGGACATAATTACATTGACCAATTTGTTGAAGTAAATGCAACAAGTTACTGGACCTTCATTCACCAGATTGCAGCGTTGCGACCACGATAACTCAGATAACGGATCTTCAATGGATACATCCGGTAATTGGTCACTTAATTTGTACAATATAGGGAGAAGGTGTGGCTACCGAATTTCATTTGCCGATAATGTCATGAACATTGTTGGCTTCTCCAATTGTCGAATCATAGCAAATGAATCTTTCTTACGATCAGCCATTGCATTGAATTAGGTACTGATTTTAAAAAAACCAAGTCCTTATGAATACAGTCTTCAAAATTTTCGACTCACTAGCATTTCTCGTGTAATTTGTTCTGTTTCTTTCCCACATTTGAAAGTGCTATATAATCCTTCGACAACTCGCTGACGAAGAATTTTCATAGCCATGTAAGGTATATGAGATGGTGTGGCACCACGGCTATCTCTTGGACGAATCTCGCTTGTTGAAATCATGTATGAAGCCACGGTGATGTTTGGGTTGAAAGATTGTAGAACTCCATTATATATTCCCGGAAATGACAATTCTTCAGCAGATTGGTCATATAATAAATTCATTGGTCTAATACGCTCACCCGGAGCGATATCCAAGCACATGTTTTCATTCCAGAGAAGTGTGTGTTGACGCGCCAAAAGCATCTTTGATTCTGAAGTTCGTTGATTGTTATGTGATTCAAGGGGTTCTATTAGTAATACATTCTCTGCATTTTCATTAGATGTTGTTATTTTATGAGTAGTGTTCATTTTATCCAAAACATTGAAGTCTATCTTTATGTTGTAGTGACGATACAGGCGAGTATTGACTAAATAGTTGAGCCATACTTTAATTACTGATTTCTTAACAAATCCGTGCAAGTAGAGTGAATTTCTGTGGTTCCCGGTAGCTTAGTCGGTAAGAGTGCCCGGCGCGTATCTGGGAGACCCGGGTTCGATTCCCGGCTGGGTGAAGCGGAAATTTTTTCTCTCTAAATTGTAATTCTCTTAGAATTCTTTAATGCCTAAAGGAGGTTAGGCGGTGTTTGAGGTGAATTTGAGAGTGAATTTCTGTGGTTCCCGGTAGATTCTCATTCTAATTCTCTAAATTCTAAATTCTAAATTCTAATTCTCTTAGAATTTTTTTCATTCATGATTCAATGAATCATTGGTGATGAAGTCCACATTTATTACTTACCAGGACGTCTCGACGTAAGTATTTTTTCTTTATCCCTACACTGCAAACAATGTAAAAATGGCTCCGTGTTAATTTAACATTAATTCCCTATCCAATTCACTCTGAACTGTGTCCCGGAAAGTCCACACCATGGACGGTATGGACTTTCTGGGACACCGTTTAGTGTGAACGGGACAGGGAACCAATGCTAAATCAACACTGAGGCCATTATTCTGATTTTCACTTTGTATGATTCCATTACCACTCGAATAATTATTGTAATTTTTTTTGTTTCAGGGTGGCAATTACTTGTGATTTTTGCAAGATCGCTTTCTAACTGTCGTCGGTGATGGTCCTGGTGACAGAGATATTTGGTTCCAGCACGATGGGGCTCCAGCTCATACGTGCGTGGTAGTAGTGGACCAGCTGAATGAGTGGTTTCCGGATCGCTGGATGGGCAACCGGAACGATCGGGACAGGGGTGGACGTCGCCATCCACCTTTGGCTTGGCCCCCGCGGTCCCCAGACCGCACTCCACTGGAGTTCTTGTGGGCTACTCTGGAGTCCCGGATATACCCTCACAACCCAGGAAATCAGGAGGAGATGACTGCACTGCTGCACGCTGCAGTAGCCACTATCATTCCCAAAGGGTTACAACGCATGAGGGAGAATCTTCTGAAGGGAGCAAGACTCTGCATTGCAGCTGATGGAGGACACGTGGATAATGTTCTTTAGGATCATGGAGAAAACTGTCCTTTTGAGGGCAATGATAAAAATCGGCCCTTTTCAGGGCCACCAAATGATAACGTTGGATTTCCATCCTTTCACGTGCAAAAATGGCCATGGCCGTAGCCATGTGATGGTCAAACGTCACAAGAGTCATTTGGGGGAAAGTCAAACGTCACGACGGTTACTTGAAGGAAGAGTCAAACGTCATGCGGGTCACTTGAAGGAAGACTCAAACCTCACGAGGGTCACTTGGGGGGAAGAGTCAAACGTCACAAGGGTCACTGGGGGACAGTCAAACGTCACAAGGGACTTTTGCGAATGGCCAAACGTCACGAGGGTCATTTGCGGATGGCGAAACGTCACGAGGGTCATTTGCGGATGGTCAAACGTTAGAAGGGTGCCTTGGAGGAGAGTCAAACGTCATAAGGGTCATTTACGGCTGGTCAAATGTCACGAGGGTCATTTAGGCGAGAATCAAACGTCCCAAGAGACACTTGGTGGACAGTCAAACGTCACGAAAATCACTTGGGGTAAAGTCAAACGTTACGAGGGTCTTTTGGGGAAGAGCCAAACTTCACAAGGGTCAGTTGCGGATGGTCACACATCACGAAAATCACTAGGGCAAAATCACAATAGTTTTCGGGGAAGATTTGAAGGATTGACAATTCAAGAGATGCAATATTTCAGATAGCCTAGAAGCTTGACAACAACAGAAACAATTTCCAAAGTTGCTACTTACACAATACACATGGCGTTAACTGAGACATCCATAATTTCACCATTGTCCCTACACTGTCATTGTCCCTTCCACTTGTAATTCTCGTGAGCCTTGTGAGCCTCAGACTCTAAAAATAATTTTATTTTCCCCCAAGTGACCCTCGTGAGGTTTGATTGTTTCTTCAAGTGACGCTCCTTACGTTTGTCTCTCCCTCAAGGCAACCTCCTAATGTTTGACCACCCACAAGTGACCCTTAAAACGTTTGACTTCCCTTCCAACCTCGTGACCTTTGACAATCCCCAACGTCCATCCCATAGCTACGACCATGGCCAAATGTCCAAATAAACAATTGTCTTAAAAATGGGAAAGGGACGGGCGCTGATTTTCGTGGATTTTTTTTGTTGAAAAACAATTTTTTACAGTTATGTTGTAAACAAATGGATTTACAATATCTTACCATTCATTGTTTTTTATAGGGAATCTAATTTTCTGCAAGAAACGTCGTATAATGAAATACCCTAAATTCAGTAGTTTATTAAATAATTACAAAAATATAATTAACATTTTTATGCAATTATTTAATAAACTATTGGGTTTACGTTATTACACCATAAGACATTTTTTGTAGGAAATTTGATCTTCTACAAAAAATTTTTTTTGCAAAATGCTGTAAACTCATTTGTTTACGAGATAATTGCAAAAATATTTTTTTTCAGCAAAATTCCACCAAAATAAAAAAATCAGAGCTCTGGGGATTCCGTAAACAATTAATAATTATTAATTGTTTACTCAAAGCGAGAGAGGAAAGAATCTTTTTTTTCTCTTTCATAATCCCCTCCAAAAACATAATAAGAGCGACAGAGAAGTATCGTTCCTTCTCTTTCTCGCTCACGAGTGGAAGGGGAACTCTATCCCGCCTCCTGCTCAGTGGAAGGGGCATCACGCACACTGATGCACACAGCCACACGGACGTACAGCTGCTGAACACTGTAGCGCCATTGGCTGTCCTTCTCACCCTAATAACTCCTCAGGAGTGCTTCTGATCAAAAAGTGGAAAAGGACTGTTCAGAATCACCCCGTGAACCTGCCGGTTTCGGATCAGTATGTACTTCAGGGACACCCTGTAGACTGTGACGACATCTGAAAGAATCTTTCCCCAATCTAGTGGCAACAGCGTATCCCGGATATAATCAACAACCTGATCCTGTAAACAAAATGAAAAGACTACCACCTCCTACACGTCTCTAGACATCCCATGGGCGACCATCTCTGCTTCTATCCGGAGAGGGCTCCTCTGACATTTGTTAGATCCAAAATGCAGCTAAGGACTGCTACCGTGCATATGAGACACCCTTTTATCGACGGCATTTCCTACCACATTGATCCAAGTCAGTTGTGCTCTCTATGTCTCTTTCAATGCCCGGAACACTTAGAACATATCCTCCTCGTTTGCCCTTTTACACCCTTCTCCGCTCCCACTACCTCCCGGAATACTGTTTGACATCAAACGTCACCCAATGGTCTGGGTTGTCCGCCGTCATAAACAGTGGAAACCCGAGAGTTTTACTGAGAACCCACGGCTTCATTAAGAAATGCCTACAGCTTTGAACCGACGTACTTAATGATTAACGATTAACGTTGCTATCTTTACTTCATCAATTTGTCAACAATTATCTTGCCCATTGCGGATGAACTACCGACTGTACAGGATTCCTCCTGCGAAACTGATATCATGTATCAAAAAGCGGTCAATCAATAAATAAACCGAATAATTGACGGCCGAATAAGACTCATCGAAAGAATTATAAAAGAATATTAATATCAAAGCATAAATTTTATGGGTTCAGAGTCATGTTGTAAATTTCGATCAAGAAAAAATGCATGTTTTTTTTTTCCTGTGATAATTTGACATATTGCGAGGGGCCGGTAGAGATATCATTTTCTGGAAAAAAAAATGAAAAACAATTTTTTTTGAAATTTTTATGGCTAGTCAAAATTTTGGCATACTGAAAAACACTTTTTTTTTAGACCTCGTAACTCAGCAAATATGCATTTTATGTAAAAAATGTAAAAGGTCTTTTTTGTCATTCCGGCCGTGAGGCAGCGCTTCACGGACGCTCCGCTCCGCGTCCGTGAATCTCTGCCTACGGCCGTCATAACAAAAAATACTGTTCGTCATACGGTTAAAAATTATTATTCGATTATTCTCTGTAACCTGATTTTTTCTCAAATTTTTGCATTAAGACATCATAATTTTTTGTCCAAAAATAATTAGTTTATAATAAAAATTAAATAATAATTGTTATTTTCTCACTCAAATTGATTGTGTATAATAATTCACCTCTTTCCAACAGATAACTATTCTTCTACTCTTCCCATAAACAGTGTATTCGATGAATTTCCAAATTTACCACGTCAATGGTATTCAAGAAAAATGGGACTTTGTTCATAAAAAAAATCATAGCTCATGAACTACTGAGTGGTACCTCGCCAAAAAAATTGCGTAAAACTCAGGAAGACATGTGCTACATCATATATTTTTTTCAGATTTTTAGCTCCATGTCAGCATATTTTTTTTATAAACAAACAAATTTGTTGTTAAAAAAATTCATAAACATTGACTTTTTCCTACCGTTTTTTTCTAAATAGAAATTCATTCTTTGCCAACGAAAAAGACCTTTTACATTGTTTCCATAAAATGCATATTTGCTGAGGTACGAGCTTTAAAAAAAAAAGTGTTTTTCAGTATGCCAAAATTTTGACTAGCCATAAAAATTTCAAAAAAAAATTTTTTCATTTTTTATTCCAGAAAATGACATCTCTACCGGCCCCTCGCAATATGTCAAATTATCACAGGAAAAAAAAAAAGATGCATTTTTTCTTGATCGAAATAGCGTGGAATGTCCCATAAGGAATTTAAAGAAGGTTATTTCGACGTTAGTGACCGTGAAAACTCTTGCCAGATGGAAAAGCAACTTACAAAACAGCTTGGAGTAACTCAACAGACCGTTTCTATCGTTTGAACGCAATGGGAAAGATACGAAAAGGAACAAAGTGGGTGCCACACTTTTTGACTCAAGAAAATAAAGCCGACTTGACATATCTCTGAATCTTTACAACAAGCAACATAGAAAGTCTTTTTTGTGAAAAATTATGACCGGCGGTGAAAAGTGGATTTATTTTAATATTCCAAAACGCAAATATCATTGGGTTAACCCCGGCGAGCCGACGACATCGACACCGAAGCGCAATATTCACTGTAAGAAGATCATTCTGTGTATATGGTGGGTTATGACAGACGTACTCCATTATGAACTTTTGAAGTCTGGCGAGGCAGTTACTGCCGATCGTCAACAATTAATAAGATTGAACCAAGAAATGGAACAAAAACGTCCATTTACTGGCGAAGGGACACGTTCAGTAAAACTGCACCATAACAACGCCAGGCCTTATGTGGGTGAATCGGTCAAAGATACGTTAATGGCTCTTGGATGGGAAATTGTGCCACACTCGGCGTATTCACCAGACTTAGCTCCAACTGATTGTCACTTGTCTCGGAAGATGCAAAACGAATTGACTGACGTGCGATTCAAAACATTTGAAGAAACGCAAAAATGGGTCGATAATTTCCTCGCCTCGCAAGATGAAACTTTCTTTGCGGAAGGCATCCGTGAATTACCTAACAGTTGACTGAAGGTCATTCAAAATGATGGAGATTATTTTCATGGATAAATGTAGTTTACTTTTTTACGAAAATGAATTTTAAATTTTTTGCAAAGTGTCCTAAAACTTATTTGTACACCTAATATTATGCATGCTCTGTCAAATATGACAGATAATTGGTTCTTATTTTTCATAATTTATGGTAGCTTTTTGGTTATGTTTTTTTATGAAATACTATGCGTTTGAAAATGGGTTCTGAATCGTCTCTCTTTGAGAAATTCTATATTGTTTAGAGTCAATATTCTGTTTTCATGCGTTTGATTAGAAGATAATACATCGAATGGTGTTCTTTCTTTTATTGTTTATATACCAAATAAATAATTTTCATTAAAAAATGAAGGGAAAAAATTAAAAAATAGATTTAATAATATTTCAAGTTTATCTTAGCTTAAAATGAGCAGGGTTGCGAGCCCATTCGACAGAAGCGACAGACCGTTATTTTATTCGTTATTACTATTTTGAAGTCGTTGTCTCTCTGCCGTTTTCATTGGTAATAAGTTTCCGAATGAATCTATCGCAATAGTTCTATCATAAATTCTTCTGAAAATCCTTCATAAAAAATTTCCTATATTCTTTTCTACTCCGATTTCCGTTATTGTTTTTATCGTTATTTCCATTTTTTGGAATGGTAAGTTATTTTTTATTTCTAAGATTATTCTTCTCCAGTGTCCTTCTTTCGTACTGTTCAATTTTCCCGTGATGGCATTTACACTATGGAATAATTTATTATTTTTCATACAAAGAGATAGTATATCCATAATCACACCCACTCAACTAATGGACATTCCATTTTTATTTCTTTGTTTGTTTGTTTATGAATCTTTTCAATAGTATCACTTTTCCCGAATGTTTTCAATGTTATCAATCCCTATCCACCTGTATGGTGGATAGCAAGAGCATAATCTTCGTGGTTGGTGGAGGGGAGGACTGTGCTGATCCCAAAGACGGGAGACTTGACTGACCCGGCGAATTATCGGCCAATCACGTGTCTAAATACACTATATAAGCTCTTCACCGGTATCTTAAATGAGGGTATCCTCCATGAAATACAGCCAGTGTGGCAGCAGATTCACGAACAACGAGCGGCGAAGAGGGGACTGTCAAGTTGCAAGGAAGGTTTACTGGTCGATCGCTGCGTATTGCACGATTCGTTACAGTACCATCACAATCTGTCGGTGGCCTGGGTCGACTATCGCAAGACATTTGATAGCACGAGCCATGAGCTCATTTTCATACTTCTCGAATACCTTGCGGTAGAAGACAACATAGTGAGATGCATTAAAGATCTTGCATCTGTCCGGAGGACGCGCTTCACTTTAACATCTGGTGAGGAGAAGCTGACTATAACATCTGGTGAGGGGAAGCTGGGTTGGTGCAATTCAGGAGAGGAGTTTTTCAGGATGATACCCTGAGTTCTCTTCTGTTCTGCATCTCAGTGATGCCACTCTCTGTTGCGCTGCGTTGTGTTGGGGGATATCAAGCTAGAAGACCTGGCGATAGGAGCCACCAGGTGAGCCATGTATTTTACATGGATGATCTGAAGTTATTCTCCTGAGGGAGAAGGACAGCTCAAGTTTCTGCTTGACATTGTCGCAGTGTATTTGCATGCGGTTCGCATGAGATTTGGGTTGGACAAGTGCGCCGTTTTCCATCCAAAGACGAGCAAACCAGTGACGAGATGAGTGATCTTCAGCTTGTGGATGGAAGCGTCATATGTCATCTTGGCGCCGAAGTGTCATATTGATATCTTGGCTTCAATCAGCCTTCCGTAGTGGACGCTGAGGCAGACAAGGAGACTTTTTGCGGAGAGTACCGGCGGCGGCAGCGGCAAATTTGGAAATCAGAACTTTCCGGGAAGAATAAAGTCGCCGTGTCGAACATGTTCGCTGCCCCGGTGCTTCTTTAGTCCTTTGGAGTTCTCAAATGGAGTAGAGGTGAGCTGAAATAGCTGGACAGAGATACCCGCAAGCTGATGAATATCCACAGAAGTCTCCATCCACGCTCTTCGAGTCCGCGGTGTTACTTTCCGCGGGAGAGTGGGGGACGAGCACTTCTCAGTTTGGAGGCTCTACATGATCGTCAAGTCCTCGGTTTAGCTTGTGACGTTATGAATGGTTTGGATCCGCACTTGGAATTCGCGCATGATCATGAGCTGCTTGGGGTTCAAGCCTTCCTATATAAGGCAGCAGATACCGCGGCGGCGTCCCTCGGTTTGGAATTTGGTCGTGGCCGAGATGGTCAGTTGGCTGGTGATTCATTCGCCATCATGGCCGAATCTCGGCGTAGAGCGACCATCAAGGCGGCGGAGCAGTTCACCTTGTTCCGCCAGCACGTTGATAGGCCCATGCATGGCGTATTCTTCCACCATGTGGAAGAGCAGGCCCTCTCCGTCCAGCTGACATTCTCTTTCCTGAAGTCAGCTGGCTTGATGTCCGAAACTGAGGGTTTCATTTGCGCCTACCAGGATGGTGTGGTAAACACCCTAGTCTATCGAAGTCATGTTATGGGGTAGCAAGTTCCAGACATTCGATGTCGGGTTTGCAAGCAGTCCCCGGAAACTCTGGTGCATCTTTTATCGGCTTGCCCAACATATGCTATCACGAGTTATATCCATCGACATAATGCGGCATTGAGAGTGTTGTATTTCCATCTGCGGCACTCTTATGGGATAGACAGAACACCACTGCTGCCGTATGTTCCAGAAGATATTGAGTCCGTTGTCGTGAACGAGAGGTGTAAGATTTATTCGAACTTCTCTTCGCGACTGTCAGGCTAATCGTTGCGACGAAACTTGACACTGTCCTCTTCGATTTTGATGACAAAATCATCTATGTCATTGAGTTCTCAGCTGCGGCTGAGAGCAACATCACAGTGAAAGAAGAGGAGAAACGGCTCCAATCACTTCTGCTTGAGCTACGTCAAATAAACAGAGGATTTAAAGTGAAGTTGGTTGTCCTTATCATTGACTCTCTTGGGGAAATGAAGGAGTCATTCATATCTGTGCTCAAGACCATCTCGGCCTGTAGGCGTCCAGCCTTCAGTTTGGCTGGCCAGATGCAGAAGGCAATCATCCTTGGGTCCCTCCGTCTACTTAAGCAGCATGGTTCTGGACTGCAATAGAGCTCACCCTCTGGTTAGAGGGAGCACTATTGCAGAGCGATTAGGAAGTATTTGCATCGCTTAACTTCGCTGGGCGGTCTTCGAGGTGAAATCGGAACCGAAGATTGTTCAGCGATCTCATTTACGAATAAATAACAGTAACAATAATAATAATAATAATAATAATAATAATAATAATAATAATAATAATAATAATAATAATAGCAGCTCGGGCTTTGCTTTGCGGGGGCTGTCTGGTTGCAAGAAATGTTTACTGGTTGATAGCTGCATATTGCGCGATTTGATACAGTACCATCGCAATCCGTCAGTGGCTTGACTATCGCAAGGCATTAAATAGCACGAGCCATGAGCTCATTTTTCTGCTATTGGAGTTCCTTGCGGTAGAAGATAACATAGTGACATGCATTAAAGATCTTGCGCCACTCTGGAGAACGCGCTTCACCATAACATCTGATGAGGGGAAGCTGACTTCAGGGTTGGTGCTATTCAGGAGAGCAGTCTTTCAATGTGATACCTTAAGTCCTCTTCTGTTCTGCATCTCACTGATGCCAGGCTCTGTTGCGCTGCCTTGTGTGGGAGGATATCAAGCCGGAAGGCCTGGCGATAGTAGACATCAGGGCAGTCATGTATTTTACATGGATGACCTGAAACTATTTGCCTCAGGAGAATGGAAACTCAAGCTTCTGCTTGATGTTGTCGCGGTGTATTCACATGCGGTCTGTATGAGATTCCGGTTGGACAAGTGCGCCATCTTCCATATGAAGAGGGGCAAGTCAGCCGCATTATGACGGTGGATATAACTCGTGACAGCATATGTCAGACAAGCCGATAAAAGATGCATCAAAGTTTCCGAGGATTGCTTGCAAGCCCGACATCGAGTGTCCGGAACTTGCAAACGCATAACGCAACTTCGGTAGACTGGGATGCTTATTATAACATCCTGACATGCGCAAATAAAACCCTCAGTTTCGGACATCAAGCCAGCCGACTTGAAGAAAAAGTGGAAGAATACGGCATGCATGGGCCTATCGACGTGCTGGCGGAGCAAGGTGGTCTGCTCCGCCTCCTGGATGGACGCTCTATGCCAGGATTTGGTCATGCTGGTTCTAACGTGTTACCAGTCAACTAACCATTTCGGCCACGACAGAACTCCAAACCAACGGAATTTTTTCTCTCTAAATTTTAATTCTATTTGAATTTATTTAATGCCTAAAGGTGGTTAGGCGGCGTGCTGAGTTGAATTTGGAGTGAGAATTTCCGTGGTTCCCGGTAGCTTAGTCGATAAGAGCGCCCGGCGCGTAACTGGGAAACCCAGGTTCGAATCCCTGCTGAGCGAATCGGAATTTTTGCTCTCTAAATTTTAATTCTATTTGAACGTGGGGCGTGAATTGACGGGAATTAACGGGAGTTGAGTTTGATGAGTGCTACATGGAGGTGTAGTGGTGGTTCCCGTCACGTGGAACGTGAATTGATGGGAATTAACGGGAGTTGAGTTTTTTTTTTGGAAGTACTAAAATTAAGTTCAAAAGTACATGAGAGAAATTGAAAAATTACTTTTCACTAGTACCTTTGGTATATGTGTAAAGTACAAAAAGTAATGGCAGAAAGTAGTGAAGATACTTCCTCTCAGTAGTATTTCTATTCGATCGGTAGATGTGGTACTTCACCCAAGGCCACAAAATGTACTTGGGTCGAGTATTTTTAGAACTTTTCAAGAGTGAATTTCCCCCAAGTACCGGTTTGAACTGGTGAGAAGTGTGGTGACTGTGTCTCCACTACATTTCTGTCATTCACACACGCATACACATACATACACTGAATTTTCCTTTTTAGACATTGGGCCAATTTCCCTGTGAAGACATTGGGCCAATTCCCACATTAAAAATCCATTTCCTTATTCCTTCGAAAGTGTAGAACATCTGCCCAAGTCACAAAACCATAAACCTCAACCTAATGGCCCGGTTATTGCCATAATCTTTCGTGCATCCTAATCCGTCATCATCACCTGGCGTCCATAATCCCTCGTCCGCCTGACCGGCGCCTGTGACGTCACGACGGAAATTCCCCGCCGGGACCCCCGAGCCAATCACAGCTCACCGGCGGGAACTTACAGCGCCGAACCAATCGGAAGCCAGGATTTCACTCATCCCTTCTCCAAATTTTCCACCAATCACATCCTTATTGTACTCTCCTTAAATACTGCACACTTTCCACACTCATCATCAGTCAATCATTCACTCATCGCACAACCACTGGATAACACATCAACAGAGAGGACAAGTCTTCTTACGACTAACTCTCCACCCTTGTAAATATTAACATTCGAAAACTCAAATATATTTCGCTCAACGTTGGATCTCTGGAGTTTTCATTTAATAACCTGCTCACCTCCACAGAAGTAATTTTTTTTGGTGCGATTATTTATGATTTTTTACAGAATTTTCCTTGATTTCCATTGAAAATTACTGCATTAACGATGGAAATTGCTTCTTATGCATAGGCTCTTCTGGAGATTGTTTGGGTAGGGATCATACTCCCGGAAGAGTCAAATTACCAACAAGGTCAAGTTACCGACAGGGTTATGACTGTCTGAAATTCTCTAGGTCGTTTAAATCGGAAGGCCCGTCTACAATAAAAATGATCAGTTATTTATATAGGTTACCTAGTCCATTATGTGCAGATTGAAAAACAGATTTATGTCTTTAATTGGAAAACATTAATTTACCAGTGAAAATGATAAGTAATTACAAAAATAATACTTATTCCTTGGAATCACTCCTATTTGAATAAACGGTAAATATTGCTCGAAATTAGTTAATGCACAAATTGCCACGCACGAAAAAATTTAAGAGAAAAACCTAGCGAGTATGAATATCACTGTGATCTCAGTTTGGCTGTTGGTTCTAATCTCTGTGGATTCAAAAGGGGACATTGCCATAGTATGTGATCAATGTTCTGGGATTCTGCTCCGCAGTTAACATCTTATTCTATTCAGATATTTTCTAGGGCTACTCACGATACTGAGACTAGTCTCGGCCTCGTCTCGTATCGTCTCAGTTCTATGAACCGATACCGAGACGATACCACAGGCAGAATGGCCGAGATGATATCGAAGCCATACTCGCATAAACAAGAGTCTCGGCTAGACTTGAAAATTTTTTGGTCTTCTCGTTGTTTACAATCTATGGGTTTTAAGAGCAGGCTTGAAAAATCGAATTCTGTTGACTTTTTCTACAGAATATTTTCTATTGTACATTTCAATACAATCGGCCAAAAACTAATAGAAAGTGCAATAGAAATCCAATAGAATTATCTACCGAATTCACTAGGTTTTTCTATTACATTTTTTTTGCGTGATAATTTGTGGACCAATTAATTTGCAGCAATAGTCACTATTTTTGTTAAAATAAATAATAAAAATAAATAAAAAATATAAATAAATTGATAATTTTCAATTAAAAATATAAATCTGTTTTTTAATCTCCACACAATGAAATAGGATACCTATATAACTAACTGAACATTTTTATTGTAGACGAGCCTTCAGATTTAGAAAATTTCAATCAGTAATAACCCTGTCGATAACTCGACCTTATCGATAATTTGATACTTTCGGAAGTATGACCTCTACCCGAAAAATCTTTATAAGAGCCCATGTATAAGAAGCGATTTCAATCTTTACACTGTTAGAAATTTCTTGAAATTTCAGTCACCATTCCATCTGAATTTTCAATGTTGTGAGTTTGAATTCAATTTCTAATGAAAACGTTCACTAAATTCCACATTCATTTTGAAAATTCAACAAAATTGGGTTTTTCATGGTAAAGAATCATTGAGTTTTCAATGAAAGCTTGAAGTTTCAAACTCATCGTGAAAATTGAACATCACATACAATTCAATTTTCAATAGATTGAAAATTCAGAGAAGTTATAAAATTTTCATGATTTTTCAGTGCCGTATGGATCTGAAAATCGAGAATTACTTGAATATTCAAGAAATTAACTGATTTGTCAATGAAGAATTCCACAGTAATTTCATGTAACTTTGTCGTTGTTAATTTCAAGAGTAATTTTCTAACAGTGTAATACAATAATTTGAAGAGGAAATCTGGAAAAATTGTTAGAAAAATCATAAATAATCCAAATTAATTATCTCATTAACAAGTAATCTTAGGAGATATACTCTCTCTATATTATAAAAATCAAAATCGACTCCTGAAAATTTGAGTGAAAATGAATTTGTGATGACAATTTGGTACTCGAAATTATGACTCCAAAATTAAGAGTCAGAAGGGTCACAATGCGGCTCACGAGGGTTATGATGAGAATCAGATAAATAATCACGCGGATCAGTTGGGATCATCTGGGGTTATATGGGGATAATGTGGGAGTCATACGGAGTTGATAATGATCAAGATCAACTCATCGCATCACTTGATATGTCATAATCGCACCCCTGGCCTCTGTCACGTCACAGTCATGTGATGGTTATATGACATGTCACTGACGTGTCATAAAATTTGTGCACATCTCTAATCATAATTTAATTGAATTTCTATCCTCTTTTCGTAACCCAAGAAATTATATTTGCTGAATATTAGGTAGTTTTCTCTCTCAGTGTAGTTTTCAAGTTTATTCAGAGCTTCTCAATAAAGCCTTCTCACATAAACCGGAAGTAGCACAAAGCATAGAGTAGTATAATAGCTGATGAAGTGAAACCAGATGGAATGGAAGCAGAGTTGAAAAAAGTTTTGATACATTTGAAAGGCGTAGAACCACCACGGCTAATAACAAGCCATGTACATGCTCGACTAGGGCTGTAAAAAAATTATGTGTTACGTCACAAAACATACAAATCCAGCAAGTTTTATTACGACAATTATGACCGCTATAGCTATCAGAAATGTGCAATATAACAAAACCAATGATGATTATATTTTTATCCCCAATCGTGTTGATTATAAGGAGTTTTCTCTCTTAAATTCACACAAACCTTTGTAAAAAGGCGATTGCATTTTCTCATTCACAGCTGTAGAGAAGAAGTTGTACTCGGTTAATGGTACACAAGTACAAACGCATGTAAATCTGGTTCTAGAATGAAAAAAAACAATCTATTGCGCTAAACATTTACTCGTGTCACTGCATGAATGTCTGAACAGCTGGGGGGTGTTTATACTTCCTTTATTCACGATATAAACTTTTCGCATTTTTTTTTTCTATCGGAGAATTAATGCTGGGAAACTAGGCATTGTGGACAATAAAGTGAGGACCTATTGTTCTTTCTAGTTTTAAATTTATAGTCTCTCATTTTCATTTTTCTCGTTTCATGATATCTTTGAAGGAAACGAATGAGAAAGGATTATGGAGATACATAAGATTCATCCTAGCAAAAACAAACGTCCGACGAAATTAAATGTTTTTATTGGTAGGATCATTCTTTATTTATCCTTCTTCTTTGATATGATAGAGAATGGCCATGTCCTCCTTTCATTTTAGGTATGGTTTCATTATTTCTTTGTCAGAATAGAGAGACATATCTCAAAGCACTTTGAAACGTGCGTATTGAATGAGTTTAATAATTATCATGTTTGAATTAAACTCGTCTGCTTGCCACTTAGTATGGAGAGAAATGAATACGGAAAATTGCTGATCAGATATTATGGTAAAACATATACACGAATCAGGAATATTTTTTTCTCTTGTCGCAAAATTTGCGTATATACTTTATCAATTATACATTTATATCACGCTGTATATAAGGCGTATTTTACGCGCTCCCCGATTACGTGAAAACACATTGTGATGAAAAATATAACTTCCGATACTCGTGGGAAAAGTTCATTGATCCGTGGGGGTCAATGAACACTTCCGAATACCGCACACCGCTTAGTCAGGATGCAAAAGCAAAACCTCCATAGAATCCCCTCGACCTTCAAAATTAATCAGGATATTTGTCTCCAGGTTTCCGACAAATAAATGTATTCATATAGTACTGGGGATTTTCAGGCTTAAACCTTGACACCTTTGTTTACAGTGAATAGCTTTCGGGCATATTCCGACAATTCTAGATGTTTCGGGTCCATTTTTTGGTTAAACTAACCGTGGTTAACTCGTGGTTAAAGTTAAATCCAGCCCCCCACCACGTTCCCCACCGGAGGGAAATTATTTCTCCTACTGTCATGGGTGTGGAGGAAAATGGCGGACATGTACAATCCGCCAAATAAGTTCTGTCTGATCTGATGGTGCTTCCGCCATATAAAACTAATCTGCCTAAAAACATACAAACAAATGTTTTCGTTAAAAAACTGGGCCAAGAAAAAGTTTTGTTTGATTCCTACTGGGAAATCGAAGTTTTTAAAAAATACATAGAAATAAAAAAGGAAGCCAACTTAGGAATCTTGAATAAATGATGATAGTGCACATTCAGGTTTCTATAAGAAAAATAGTTCTCAATGGAATAAGTATTCTAAAAAAATTCTCCATGAAATTAAAAATCAGTAGGAGCAGGACCAACGTCCTTGGCGTAGATCAAAGGATGGAGGAATAGATTGATACAGACAGTGAATTGCAAAACTCCGCCCCAAGAACGTTGGTCCTGCTTCTACTGATTTTTTATTTCATGGAGAATTTTTTTAGAATACTTATTCCATTGAGAACTATTTTTCTTATAGAAACCTGAATGTGCACTATCACCATTTATTGAAAATTCCCAACTTGGCTTCCTTTTTTATTTCTATGTATTTTTCAAAAACATCGATTTCCCAGTAGGAATCAAACAAAACTTTTTCTTGGCACAGTTTTTTTACAAAAACATTTCTTTTGTGTTTTTAGGCGGATTTCATAATTTTTTTCACAATAAGGAAGGACTGTTTTTACATCCGGTGAAATTTGTTCTTTTCAATTCAATTTAACTGATTCATTTTTCATAAGATAGAACATTTTTTGAATCAACAATTGAAGGGAAATAAACAGTTCTACTCCAGATTTATTCTCTCCACCGAATTTCAAATTTTAATCATCTATTTAACAATCTTCTGACTTGATTTGGTTCCTCATTCAATTTTTGGTCTGACGATTCCTATATGGATTGTATTTCATCGAGAGATGAACTAATTTCCTTATAGGAATAGTCGAACAAAATGTTCACAAAGAGTTCTTTTTGAAAACATCTGTTTTTGTTTTTTTTTTAATATTAGGGAAACATTGGGTTGAATGGACTCTTTTGAGTTCTTATTTCAATATTTATAACCAAGGAACACATTTATCGATTGAGCTCAGTCTAAGGTTATTACAAAGGGGCTGACAGTACTTTAATTTAAAAAATATATATATTTTATCAGCACTTCAATAAGACAGCAACATTTTGGAAAGGGTTCAAAGTGTCCATTTTAATCCCACCGTCTCCTACTAATTTCTCCTAAATAATCACAAAATTGTTCGCATTTCACTGTCACTTAATTTAGTGAATTTTTTTCCACGGAATGAAAACATTTTCTGTTACACTCGGAGAAAAATAAATATTTTCTTTTCGAATTTAACTATTCACGGACATTTAATACTTGATCACACAATATTTTCGACACATCTTCCTTTTGTCACATTCCAAACATAAACCGATAACCTCACAAATAGTGCATAAACTACCTTTATGTGCGAGGTCCACATATGAATATAGATATGGCAGAATGAAATTCGAATTTTCAAGAAGAGGAAATAAAATAGAACACCGAGTCGATTTTCCGTTTCATTCTAATAAGTGATTTAACGTGAAGAAGAACATTTTCTGTGGTTCTCCATAACAACATCACAACCCACATTCAAATGCACTGGTGGCAACACTTCAATATTGGATATGAAGCTCAGTTGTATCAGTGCTGCCAACGTTACAACTTGATTCTCACACTTTATAATGTGAATCGCGAGAATGTGGATATCAGACCGTTGCTATGCGCCTATCTGTTTTACTGTTAATCCAAAAAATACCATAGTTACACCGTTGAAAAACTCATAGGCGATTTATATAATGCAACTAACGACACTTTCCCGATTTGTCGTACCATTTTCATTATACCGAATGTAAATTTAACTTGAACCACGAGTTAACCATGGTTAGTTTAATAACCGAAAAATTGGCCTTCGGGGTATCACTACGAAAACTATCAAAATTCCGTATTTCAAATTATATATATTCAAACGGACATATACAATCTCGATTTGGATTTATTGCTCTTCTGGATGAAATATTACAGATATTTCTGATTCAGGAATAAAACATCCCTGATTCCAATATCTATCGAAGAAGAGAGGAAGAATATTAATTTTTGACAGGAGGAGGATTTTCGGCTAATTTGTGATTTGTCAACCACTCATTAATAAAGCATCGGAAATAAGAATTTCGTTAGATTTTTGTTTGTAGGTAACCCCTCCGAGCTAACCTCAGAATATTTCCATTGAATTTCGGGACACCTTGTATATATGGGGCATTCCATGTCAACTCGTGAGGTTGGGAACCTAAGGGTCATCAATTGGCTTGAGGATTTTTTTGTTGATGTATTTTGACCATCTAAATATCATATCCAAAGGATTTTTTGATTCCTCCAACCGTTCACCCGTTAAGAATTTTTGAAATTTCGTTTTTTCGAACTTTCAGTGACGATTTCTGAGTTTCGGATGAGGATATTTGAAAAAATTATAAGAGCAATTTCTTACCATTTTTTGATGAAGAATCACTCAAAAATATTATTTTTCGAAAAAACACCTTCTTTCCCAAATTTAGGGGACAAAAAGTTGATTTTCTCCAAAACTACATTTTTAAAATGGATGAAATTTTCAGGGATTATTCTATGGAATTCAACAAAATTATTGACATCTGAGAAATAATGGGATCTCAACAAGGGATTTTTCTATGATTTTTTGAAAATTAAAAATTTTTAGAAAATAAAATTTCCGCCTGATCTAGTGACTAATTAAACTCTCAATAGCTATAAGTTGACTTATTATAAGTGCTGAGTGGGACATTTCATCATTTTTGGACTGGATTCCAATGTTTTTGGAATTTTTAATCGAGTTCATACGATGAAATCTGCTCTAGATAACATGGTTGGTTGGTTTACATTAATTCAATTTATGTCGCGCCGTGCAATAAGTCGAGTTTATCGCACGCTGCGCTTCGCGCAGCTTGCTCACAACTCGACTTCTGCACGACTTGACATAAAATATAGAGCACTCGGTAATAAATTTCGTTTTCAACAAATGTGTAGTTTACAGACCTCGCCTTCGGCTCGGCCTGTAAACTACACATTCGTTGAAAACGAAATTTGTGCCCTTGTACTCTAATGTACTATTTTCTTTTAATTATTCTAGCATAAAATTATTGTAACGTAAAATTTTGGACATTACACCTCCAATTATGAATAATGAATGCATGGCTAGTAAAAAGCTACGCTGAATCTTCAATTCTAATTTAGTGTAGTCAAATTGGCATTTAGGTGCTGTTTCAATTCACCGCGGATGAAAAAATACCCATTCGATAGATAAAATTGTCCTCAATAACATATCAAAAGGATCAAACACAGATCGGTGCAGAAAATATGTAAAAAAATTAAAAAAGATCAGGGTTCTTAGTCGGACGCCAAGAATCCATGTAGGTTCAATTAAATTCAATCAATTCTTGAGAAAAAAATACCAGCGTATAGTGGGAGTAACTCTCTACAGAATTAAGTTAGAAACCAATAGTCCACATTCATAAGTTTTGCCGTAATAAATTATTTAGTATTTTTAACCCCATATCTGGTAAAATAATCAGCTGATTCCGGAAGGCCCACCTCTCTCTGCGCGCGCACTTGTCTCAAAGTGGCGCAATGCGCAGCAGATTTAAAGTAGCTCTACCCTTTTGGGGTTATATTTCAATTCAAAGATTTTTAAAAACTACAACAAATCGCCTAAAAACTCGGTGTGATTCGGAATCATAATTTTTTTCCTCATTTAATTGTCGTTCAAGTTTTTCTAAAAGGAAATGTTGAAAATCCATTATTTACCACAGGGTCTTATGTGAAAAACGCTGAATTTGCACAACTCCCGTTAAAATAAAGATTAAAATCTAATTTTTTTTTCCTAAAAACGAGAAAAAAATAATAAAAAATATTAGCACCTGTTGGATAACGATTTATCGTTTAGTTTTATTTATTATTAATAATACTGGCAACAGGAATAGACATGACAACAGTGACCACGTGATGGCGCCCGCTCCGCTCGTCTCCAACTTCCCATATGATCGTACGTCGTTGGCACAGTTATTTGCAAGCTAGTCAATTGAAAAACTGCTTATGTGTACTTTGTTTAAAAAAAATTGATATAAGATAATACTTATGCTCATGACCTCTATAATTTATTTTAATAATTCAGAGCTAGAAATACTGATTTTTAGAATGTATTTTTTGTGAAATAGACTCAATGACTCCAGCCGTAGGGGTAGAGCTACTTTGAACTGTAAAAAGAGTCTTAATTTGTGATCACCCGCCTCAAAATAACAAAAAATTCGATTTGTTTTTTTTTTCACGGTAATTATATTAAAAATATTTGTTTGCGTCAATTATATTAAAAATGTTTATAGTTGGCGATTTTTCAAAGTTTCTTTTTATAGTATTATGGAAGAGAAATGAACAAACAGCGGAAAAAACTCAGAAAATTTACGCTGAAGAATTTCTATAGAAAAATCAAAATCTTGGTGTTTTATCAAATATTTTTCTACGAATTTGACAGTAAAATTAGATAATATCAAATAGAAAAGGTGCAAAAAAATTAATGAATATTTGTAATAAAATTGTAATAAAATAATGGGGGTTATGATTCAGTTTCAATATAAATTCAGGAGAATTTCTTCGAGAAAACCATTGATTTTCCTATTAATTTTTATTTCTGCAAGACTTGGAAACGTCATTATTTTTTATAATTAACGAAAATTTTAAGAGGGGGGTTAATTTCACGATTAAAAAGTGGAAAAAAGGGTCGTAAGGTGATTAGAAATAATCGCATAGATTTCAGAAGGTCCCAAGGGTGTCACTCATAGAGATTCCAGTGGAACAGGAGGAGGTCAATCAGATGGGTTCAATAAGTTTAGTAACATGTCAATTGCATGGGTCCAAGAGAGTCTCAAGATGGTAAAGAGAGTCAATGACGTGATTGAAAAAAATGAAGTATGACGAGAGAATCACCAGGGTCAAGCCACTGGAATTTTTTCAGTGCACTTCTAATTCTATTGACTTTTTTCTCCACGTATTCGACTTTTCCCTGCACCAACCTTAATTATTTATTCAAAAATTGAAAGTTTACACATATTTTTAGTGTAATTAAGAGAGAAGATATTATCAATAGAACATTTTTTTTGGAGATGAACGAAATAATTTATTCAATTCTACAAATTATTTTTTCTCGTTAAAAATTGGGATGAGCATTAAAACGTAGCATTAAAATCTCAATGACGACTGATGAATCATCAAATTGCTGGGGAATTGTTTAAAATTATTAAATTTTCCACTAAGTTGTTCTTATCCATTAATGTACAATTAACTATATTATTCCAAAAGTTTATTGATGAATCCACTGGCATTTGAGTTAGCAAATTCCCAGCTTATCATCAACGACTAATTTACAAACAAAATTTTGAATATTCCCCGAGAAGAGTTTGAAGTTAATGGGTGAAGTTGTTTTATCAAATCAGATCCTTAAAACTCATAAAAATTCGAGTTTTCATTCTTTACTAATTATCACTCTTAATTACTCCGAATTAATTATCCTTAGAAATTCATTTAAAAGTTAAGGTGAAAGAATATTTATGCAAGATTTGCACGTTTGATGCGGTGAACGACGATTCTGAGAAGGATTAGAAAACGAGATCATTGCTTAAGCGATGTTCACAATCCCAGGTATTATAGCATGCTATTTATTTATACAGATGAAGTAGATTAAATCCCAAAAACTGACCGTGTCCTATCATGTGAATCATAATTATAAAGGTGGCCTATTCATGCTCTTTCATTACTTCAAGATTTCATTACAGATTGACATTGGTAGTAAAATGTCTGTATACAAAAAAATTTATGCACCTACATTTCTGTGCTTCTCTGAATTTTCAAATTAATTAATTGGATTTGAGGACGGAAAATCGCAATATCGTCACGCAATTGATCGAATACTCGAGTACATGTAGATTTGAATCTGCGCATACCGCTCTTTCCATTGACGTGCGCACGCCGAAAGGGGCGGAGCCTCGGGAAAGATGCTGGCAGTATCACGAAATTGGGGTTAACAAAATTTCCGACATGTTTTACGAAAAAACAATTCATCCTAGAACATCGTTTCACATATCATTTTTGTGTGGAATTTTCACGTCTACAATTGAGTATTTTTTTTTTTAATCCATTGAGTTTGGCCGAAACTACAAATGTTTTTGTCATTAACCTCAACAAAAATCGTTCGTTTTTAATTTTTTAGATATTTTCTGCACCAATGTTTGATCATTCTGATATGTTATTCAGGACATTTTTATCTATCGAATTGATATTTTTTCATCCCCGGTGAACTTATTTCCCAGTTAGGCAATTTTTGCGTCTAATTTGACTACACTAATTGATATAAAAATAAATGAATGTAAAAAGTGGATGTTTTCTGTATTGTCTTCTACAAACAAGCAGGGGTTCGAGCTTTTTTGATGGAAGCCATTTGACCGTTTCCTTATGTGTTATAATTCTTTTCGTTTTTTTTTTCATTTCTACCAATTCCATTGGTAGTAAGCTTCTGAATAGATCTATGCCAATTCTATTTAAAAAATGGAAACGCCAATGTCGCTCAGATTAGATATCGACGATGTCACAAAAAAAATCTTCAAGTGAGTATATAGCTATTCTACACATTTAAATTGTGTTTCACGTGATATTCTGATTAAAAATGAAGCTTCGATCAAGCCAAAGATAGAAGCATTACTTCACTTTTCTTACAACGATTTTTTTAGTGAGTTGAGTATCACTATTCAGGAAATCTCAAGTCAAACGTTCTAATGTTTAGAGAATCATGATGATCACCATGAATAAGTCGTTTTTCGTAAACATCTCTTCGTAGATCGTCTTTCAGACCATAACTTATAAGTATCATTAAATAATGCTACCCCAAAATTTTGAATGCACACCATACATCATATCGTGTATCACACCGTCACTTTCATAAATTCGGAGATTATCAGCCCTCACGCAATAGATCAAGGTCATTACAATGCATGTGTTCTCAGAGATGATAAATGGAGTAAAATAGACAATTTAAAACCTCACAAAAATACGCCAGTGAATCCTACGGCAAACATATGTCCCCATCTGTGTATGTATATCAAATCAAACAACGCGTAAATTCAAATAGTTCAATATCGAGATATGCGGTAGCGTATCGGCCAAGAAAAGTTTTGACCGACTGAGCAAAACATGAGGCCGAGCGCACTGCGTATCTATACACGACAGAACTTCCCCCTCCACTACCTCTAAATGATTTAAATTCGGTATAATGAAAACGGGACGACAAATCGGGAAAGAATCGTTGTTACATTATATAAATCACCTATGAGCTTTTCAACGGCGTAACTATGGTATTTTTTGGATTCACAGTAAAGAAGATACAAGCATAGCAACGGGTTGATATTCACATTCTCGCGATTCACATTATAAAGTCGAAGAATCAAGTTGTAACGTTGGCAGCACCGGTCCCGCTGAGCCTCATATCCAACGTTGATGTGTTGCCACCAGTGCATTTGAATATGGGTTGTGATATTGTTATGGAGAACCACAGGAAATGTTCTTCTTCACATTAAATCACTTATTAGAATGAAACGGAAAATCGACTCGGTGTTCTAGTTTGTTTTTTGTTGTCGAAAATTCGAATTTGATCCCGCCATATCTATATTCATATGCGAACCTCGGACATAAAGGTAGTTTATGCACTGTTTGTGAGGTTATCGGTTTATGTTTGGAATGTGACAAAAGAGAGATGTGTCGAAAATATTGTGTGATCAAGTATTAAATGTCCGTGAATAGTTAAAGTCGAAAAGAAAATATTTATTTTTCTCCGAGTGTAACAGAAAATGATTTCATTCCGTGGAAAAAAATTCTCTAAATTAAGTGACAGTGAAATGCGAACAATTTTGTGATTATTTAGGAAAAATTAGTAGAAGACGGTGGGATTAAATGGACACTTTGAACCCTTTACAAAATGTTGATATCTTATTGAAGTATTGATGTGTTGGATTGCGCGTGCGGATACAATAAATGGTACACGGGTTTTATTATTGGAACACTGGTTTATTGGTTACAATACGTCTCTCGTCTCGCGTCTCGCAGTAGAGTGAACTCTCACAAGTTACAATCTAAGAGAGAGGAGATCCGCGCATGCGCAAGATCTAGTCTCCCCATAACGAATATATATATTATATGGAAGGGCCTAAGCCCAGTGGAACCGGGAGCTGGCGCCACATTTCCAACACTCCCTCCCGACTGCTTCCGAGTCCTCTCGCCACAACTAACCTCTGACTCGCTTCAATTTAAATACCCTTCTCTCCTAAACAGACAACAAAACAATTATTAAATATTTATATTCATTATTTTGTTAACTTGGCGTGTGTGTAGTTCAAACGCCAGAGGGTTGGTGAATATGTCAGTCAATTGATCCCTGGAACTTAGCCAGTTTACTTTGATCAGATTGAGCTTGACACATTCCTTGATATAATGAGCTTTGACATTAATTATATATCTTAATTTATTTCCCCCACTCGTCTTAGCACTACACGTTGCCGCCTTATTATCGCACCACAAGGTTATTGGCAACGGGGATGGAAAAATCAATTTCAAGGAGTTGTACATCGACAACATCTCTTGAGTCGCCTCACTCATCGCAACATACTCGGCTTGACATGTAGAGAGAGCCACATAGGACTGTTTGTGAATTCTCCAGACAATTGAATCACCAAACAGTTTAATCATTTATCCACATGTGGTTAATGAGCCTTTGCAATCTGCAAAGCTAGCGTCTGAGTATGCCTGAATCTCACCTGTCTCATTTGTATATCTCAACCCTAAGCCAGTGATTCCTCTCAAGTACCTCAGTACTTTCTTCACCATTTTCCAATCCTCATCTATTGCTCACCTGATGTCTACTCAGAATATTGACAGCGTAAGAAATATCAGGTCTAGTAGTCCCTGCTAGGTACAACAAGCTACCCACTACTTCTCTATAAGGACTATTCAATTTCTCATCAGCCCTTCTATAAAACTTACCATTAGTATCCCACTCTCTAATTTTTCGCTCGTGGTTAGAGGCCTGTGTAGTGAGCATTGGAGTTCTTTGAGAATGTGAGTTCTAGAAACCGTATTGTGTTAGTATCTTTTTCATATATTTTTCCTGACTCATTTTTAATATACGATTCTCTCTATCTTATCTTATTGAAATCTTCAGAAACGCTTTTGGCTCGCCCATTACTGTCATTTCATACTCAGAATTCAGTTTAATTTTAACCTCATCTAATTTATATTTATTTTTACTCGCCACAATTATATCATCTATGTATAATAAAAGAATTAGAAATTTTTCTTCACTGTTCCAAGTAGATAGGCATGGCTCAAGATCAGAGTTCACGAGGCCCACACCGAGTGCCACTTCAGTGAATTTCTCATTCCACCGTTTTGGACTTATTCAAAGTCCATAGAAAGATTTCTCCAATTTGCAAACCTTGGTCTCTTTCTTCTGATCTGAGTGATGAATCCCCTCTGGGATCTCCATGTAGATATCCTCATCTATCTCACCATCGAGGAATGCCGTTTTCCCGTCTAATTGGTAGGTGTATAAGTTGTATTTGTTAATGATAACAAATACGGCCCTAACCAAGTGCATTCGCGATACCAGGGTATATGTTTCTCTCAACTCGTAAACATTTCGATCTTTAAAGCCCCGTATAACCAGTCTCGCCTTGTATCGCGTCTCACCGTTCACTTCTATCTTGCTTTTAAATACCCACCTAGCGTCAATTATGTTAGCCTTCTGTCCATTTTGAATACTAATCGGTCGGTCTACAATTTTCCACACTTTATTTTTACTCATCGATTTAAGCTCTTCTTCTACCACCAGTGTCCAACTGCTCTTATCTTTTCTTTGCATCGCGTCTTTATAGTTAATTGGATCTGAATTAGTACTAGCAAGAAGAGCATGGTAGACCACATCAGTAGACTCGTCCAGATTCAGTCCATTCTCCCCTTGTGACAAACAAGCCAGAAATACTCCGGGTTTCAAGCTCGCATCGATTGGAAAATCTTCAAAGCTTGAATCCTGCACTGATTCACCTGCAGGTTTGCATTCCTTACGATTTGGGGTTTTCTTCCTTGGTCTGCCCCTCTTTCTCTTCATCACTGCCTCCGATTTTGACGTTTTATTCAAATCCTTCTCGTCTTTTTCAAATTCTACAAACCATTTGTCTTTGTTTGTCACTTCTTGAACTTCTGGGACATTCCANCAGATTCAGTCCATTCTCCCCTTGTGACAAACAAGCCAGAAATACTCCGGGTTTCAAGCTCGCATCGATTGGAAAATCTTCAAAGCTTGAATCCTGCACTGATTCACCTGCAGGTTTGCATTCCTTACGATTTGGGGTTTTCTTCCTTGGTCTGCCCCTCTTTCTCTTCATCACTGCCTCCGATTTTGACGTTTTATTCAAATCCTTCTCGTCTTTTTCAAATTCTACAAACCATTTGTCTTTGTTTGTCACTTCTTGAACTTCTGGGACATTCCAAATCTCACCTTTCTTGTACCTATCACCATAGACCTATTTCTCGTTAAATCTTACGTGTCTACTTTCGTAGAACTTTCCTTCTTCTGGTTTTAGTAGTATGTATCCGGTTGGAGTGTATCCAACTAGAATACCTCTCGCACCTTCTGCCCTGAATTTCGGTCGTACCTTTCTCTGTACTTTCATGTACGCTCGGCTTCCAAATCTCTTAATCTGATTCACATCAAAGCTATGTCCCGGCGCAAACTCTTCCAGTGGAGTTCTCATCTCATTAGATTTATGAGGAGTTCGATTGAACGTATATACAGCGGCAGACAGAGCCAGATCCCACATATTCTCCGGCAATTTCGCGTCGAACATGTAGGCGCGTACCTTTTTCTGGATTGTCTGGTTGTATCGTTCGGCGACTCCATTGTGTTCTGGAGTATTAGGACTTGCCAGTTGTAGTTCTGCGCCTAACTTTTTCAATACCTCAACTGTATGTCTCCCAGTAAATTCCGTACCTTCGTCTGACCTACGGTAGCACACCTTCGCGTCGTAACCCAACAGATTTCTGCCACTTCTAACAAACATTTCAAGACAGTGACCGGTTTCACCTTTCGCCTTCATCGGGTATGCCATCGCAAATCTCGATTTATCGTCAATGAACACAGATTTGGAGTTGGAGAGTTGGAGTTTCTATGGATTCATACATGTATTCCTTCGGATATGAACTCGGAGATATTGGCCCCATTACGTCAGAGGGTATTATTTGCAAGGGCTCTGTTGCTCGACTTCTCACCTTAGGAAATGGCAGTCTGTTAAATTTAAAAGCTAAACACACATCACACTCCATTAATGATTCATCAAAATTCACGCTTTTTAGTTCTTTATTGTCCGGGAATTTTGACTGTAAAGCTTTGAGATATGCTATCGATGCATGACCGAATCTAGCATGCCATAGCATGGCTTGACTATTACCCTGAATTTTATTTTTCTCAACCCCAAACAGATCAAAAACCTCACCGCTGTCATCTATTTGTGCCTCGTCTACCTTATCAATCTTTCTATCGCAAATTGAATAATCAAAATTGGATTGTTCGAATTGATTTTGAATCGGTTTAGGGGTTTCTTTACTATCCATTTTGTCATCTCGCCCGACTTCGGATTGCTCATTATTGCTTACCTCTGTAGACCCTTCTTCAATCCGTTTGTTACTCTCTGTTGGAGTTTCCATCGCCGAAACCTCATTCTGTTTGGCTGTGACACTTCGCGTCATGTATCTTCTCACCTGTATTTCACCACCTACCATATTAGCTATAACTCGTCTAGTTCTATTTTTCTGTAGTTTTCTATTGAATGGACTGTACTTGTTTAATTCCAAATCTACTATCCAATATGGTTTTCTATACACGCCTGAGATAAATGACTCATTTGATTCTGGATTGAAGATATCTATTTTCTGGTCATCTAGATATATCGCAAGACCCATCTCTGCGAATCGTTTTAGAGACAGTAAGTTAGCCTGAAGGGCTTCAGCAAATATTACCTCATCTACTTCAAATTTCTCACCGTTTAACGTTTCAATTTCCAGCTGACCTACTCCCTCCGTTCTCAAATCCGCTTGTTTATTTTTATTCGCGCATTCGATCACGCCTTTACTTTGTTCGTTGAGGGACTTGAAAATTAGTTTCGAATTTGTTAAGTGCTCCGTAGCACTAGAATCTAATAGGAATTCAGTAATACATTTGTCGTTATCAAAACAAACACCTATGTGATATGCCTGACCTTAATAAAGTTCATCATCCACTTCCATGCACTCTCCTGTCTCATTCGAATCTAACTCACCCTTCTCTTTGTAGTCTCCTCCTGAGGTTTTGCTTGAGCCCTCCTTATTAGACTTTGTACTGGTCTTGGGGTTCGAGTACTTATTGTCTCCTTTGCCCTTCAGGTTATAGTATTTCCTCCTTTTAGTGCCTTTTGGATCATTCGCACCTAAACCCTCTGACCTTCTCTTCAATGACCCACCACCACGCCCAAATTCACAAAAACTATTTCCCCGCGAACTGATGTGTCTTATGTCAAGTTTTGGCTTGTTGTTTGTCTCACCTGAGTTTGGGCAATCCTTAATTATGTGTCCGTAGCCTTTACAACTGTATGATGATGGCATTATTAAACGCGTCCCTCTTTTTCTCATCGGATAAGGGGGTGGCGTCTGCTGAATTTCCGTAAGTTCGAATCACCTCCTCGAAATTCTCACAAAAGTTATCTGCTGTCATTTTTCCAATCACATACTGCGTATTGGAGATTTCTTTTCTCACCGTAAGTGAAGATCCATTAGTTTCGTATCTTTTTATCTTTTTGAGTTTATTTAGAATAGCTACTGAATCTTCTAGTAATATTACTTTAGAGTGATAGTTTTTATCGATGTGATTGATCAATATGTCTCTCACCTTAAATGTATGCTCATCGAAAGTCTGTTGATCTCCACTGAATTTTACGTTACTATCTAAGACATGCAGGAGTTTGTGAGATCTCACTTCTGATTTAAAATAGTCATAGAAGTGTTCAAACCTAGTGTTACTATCTAATTTGTAGTCTCTTATAACTGGTGGTCCTTTGTTAAGGATCTCCAGTTTTATGGCTTCAGCAACTTCTTTAGCAGTGCTATGTTCAGTGCTTCCACCACTTTGACTCTTTTCTTCTCGCCTCAGATTTTCCTATTGTCTTTTGATAAGATTCTCAATTCTCGCTTCTAATTCTTCATCCTCATCTAAATCATGGCCATCACCGGGTAAATCTGACCCATTTCGCACCTTTTTACCAGGGTCCTCAGTCTCAGCCCTCAGCGGTCTCTCCGTCCCGTCATCGATACGGGAGAGACTGTCATTCCGGCCGTTCCTCATCTCGCTTATCTCTTTTCTCATTTCCTTGATGCTGCCTAGTATCCAGCCACTAGTATTGGTCTGAATATTCAAAACTTTCACGAGTGTACTGGTCACATCATCAAGTTTCGAGCACACCGATTCAAGTCTGCCTTCCACTGTTCGCGTGGTATTTCATTGGATTTGTCGAATGATTTTGTAACGTGGACCTTATTTTAACTTTAGGTTCCACGTACTCGATTTTTGTAATCTGGGGTTTACTTTTACCTGCTTTGAGAGCCTCAATTACTGCCGCTTGTCCCGCACCTTGTTCGGCCGACGCACCTTCACTTTCCTCATCCTTCTTTCCGTTCCCATCGTCCTCCCCGTTCTCACCGTCCTTCCAGTTCTCACCGTTGCTCTCCTCACCTTTGCTCATCTCACTCACATCGGCAGTAATTGGTAGTTGCTCCTCATAGATTTTGGGCATGATGGGAGGCTTATTGGCGAGGAGCTTCTGTTCATGCTACTCCACTAGTAGTCTCCACTGGTTCTCTGTCATCATGCTTTTGGCTGTTGTGCTAAATAAAATCTATGAGTATCAGTATTATCATTTGTATATTATGCTCTTTCACCGACCAACCGAATACAAGTATAGTCAGCTTCAGGACAGTCAGATACAGACGAGGTATGAACACAATATCCCCTCTATGCCCGACAGAACTGATCAATTTCCACGCATTGAACATAAGCACGCTTTCACTGATCATCCCTTTGGAGTAACGAAACTTCAAATTTTATTCTGAATTTTTAACTAGTATTTTTGTTTAATTTGATCATTTTCAGTGCTTAGTTAATTTATGATTATATTTGCTGGCTAATGTCCTCACAAGCACTTTGATCGCATGCATTTCTGATCGTAACTCTCCTTTTTAATTCATCTCAACTCACCAAAATTATAACACTTAATTGTGTTTGTTCGTATTAACACGGTCTCCTCTACTAACTCGAGGATGATGTCCTCTCCTTTATGGAGTTCATCAAATCCAAAGAGGAACGGTAATTCCCTCCACAGCTCCCACAAGTCGTCACCTATAGTAATTTATTCATTAGTTTGCTGATTTGGGCTTGTTTTTATTTTTGTGCACTCTCGCCTTATTTGTATTTCGCATCAATTTCAAATTTGGATTTAGTTTTGCCGCCGGCCGCAGTTGCGATGCGCGAACGCTCGCGGAGAGCCGCGTGACCTCTTTTCTTTTCTACATCTCGCCATCTCATCATTCGCTCGAGGTTTACGTGTGCTACTTAACTACAGCCACTCCTGGTCACTATCCCCACCAATGCTGCCCGCGAACCCACCCCGTAACAGACTCTCTATACTGTTCGCGTCCCTCACCGATTCTCCATACATGGACGCTTCTCTCACCGATTCTCTATGTATTGGACGTCCCTCACCATGTTACAACTCTTCCAACTCATCCCTCAACATATATTATTCCCACCTATTTCAATCTATTTTTATTTTAATTTTCTTTGGGATTTTCAATTCCCTAATTGAATATTTTATTTTTCTCCCGGATTTTCGTTTGATGGTTTGGCCAACGTTTGTTGTCCACCATCTTGTCTCCCAGCGTCCACGTTTTTTCTGTGATGACGCAATCCCTTTCCGTTGCCTGGGAGACGCTTACCACCGGTATAGCACATTCAACCGTACTTACGCCTCTCTCCTTCTGGCTTTTCCATCTTTCCAGCCTTCCCTCGCCGTTTCTCGCCACCTCAGACCACCAGACACTTGGCACTATGTTCCTGAGGGTTTGTCCTTATTTTTCACGATCACTTTTATTTTTCGTTTCTCACTTGAGTTTTTATTTGCGCTAGGGAGCGTGCTCTGGGCACATAACCTGTTGGATTGCGGGTGTGGACACAATAAATGGTACACGGGTTTCATTATTGGAAGACTGGTTTATTGGTTACAACACGTCTCTCGTCTCGCGTCTCGCAGTAGAGTGAAATCTCACAAGTTACAACCTAATGGAGAGGAGATCCGCGCATGCGCAAGATCCAGTCTCCCCATAACGAATATATATATCAGACGCAAGGGCCTAAGCCCAGTGAGACCGGGGGCTAGCGCCACATTTTCAACACGATGAAATAGAATTTTTTTAAAAATTAAAGTACAGTCAGCCCCTTTGTAATGAGCTTAGACTGAGCTGAAATCGATAAATTTTCTCGATAAATTTGTTCCTTGGTTATAAATATTGAAACAATAAGTCAGAAGAGTCCATTCTACCCAATGTTTCCCTAATATTTTTAAAAACAAAAGAAAACAAAAACAGATGTTTTCGAAAAGAATTCTTTGTGAACATTTTGTTCGACTATTCCTATAAGGAAATTAATTCATCTCTCCAAGAAATATACCGACGTCGGTGGCCGAAGCGACTAGGTGCGAGCCTAGTGTGCGAAAGGTTGTGAGTTCGATTCCCCGTGGAACCGAGTTTTTCAACCGGAGGCTCCGGCGAGCGGGAGGTCGCTAATATAGTGACCGCCTGTACCGGCATGGGTTTTCTGTGGTTTCCCATGCTACTCCCATGTTCTATAGGAGTGCGAATGCGGTGTAGTGTAGAATCTACAGCTGCATGCATAGGGTTGGATAGGACCGATTAGCCAATCAGAGAGCAGAAAGGGCCGGAATATAAAAAAAAAAATCTCCAAGAAATACAATCCACATAGGAATCATCAGAGTAAAAATTGAATGAGGAACCAAATCAAGTCAGAAAATTATTAATAGATGATTAAAAATTGAAATTCGATGGAGACAATAAATCTGAAGTAGAGGAGGGTGGGGCAAAACGGCCCCCCTTCAATTGTCAATAACTTGTGAATGACATTGTGAAAATTCTCAGTTTCAACTTCATTTTGAAGATAATTTTTCATTCTTCAAAAGGAGCTCTAACTCATCCCAATCGGATTATTGAATCGGAAAATATTGACGATTGAAGGGGGACCGTTTTGCCCCATCCTCCCCTAGAACTGTTTATTTTCCTTCAATTGTTGATTCAAGAAATGTTCTATCTTATTAAAAATTAATGAGTTAAATTGAATTGAAAAGAACAAATTTCACCGGATGTAAAAACAGTCCTTGCTTATTTTGGAAAAAATAATGAAATCTGCCTAAAAACACAAAAATAAATGTTTTTGTAAAAAAACTGGGCCAAAAAAAAGTTTTGTTTGATTCCTACCGGGAAGTCGAAATTTTTGAAAATACATAGAAATAAAAAAGGAAGCCAAGTCAGGAATTTTGAATAAATGGTGATAGTGCACAATCAGGTTTCTATAAGAAAAATAGTTCTCAATGGAATAAGTATTCTAAAAAGATTCTCCATGAAATAAAAAATCAGTAGGAGCAGGACCAACGTTCCTGGCACGGAGTTTTTCAACTCACTGTCTGTATCAATCTAATCCTCCATCCTTTGATCCGTGTCAACGACGTTAGTCCTGCTCCTACTGATTTTTTATTTCATGGAGAATTTTTTTAGAATGCTTATTCCATTGAGAACTATTTTTCTTATAGACACCTGATTGTGCACTAGCACCATTTATTCAAAATTCCTGACTTGGCTTCCTTTTTTATTTCTATGTATTTTTCAAAAATTTCGACTTCCCAATAGGAATCAAACGAAACTTCTTCTTGGCCCAGTTTTTTTACAAAAACATTTGTTTTTTCAAATCAGACAATATACATGAAATGCACACAGAGGCGATTCAGGATATTTGCACCAGGATAGATTCAGTGGAAAAAGACATACATCAAAATAAGGCTGAATTGGAAAACAGACTCAAGCAAATCTCTTCGATCTCTTGCAGCCCTGTGGGTGAACAACAATCCCAGGAATTGATCAAAACCCTGATTAACAAAGTGGAAGCCCAGGACAGGCACAATAGGAGGAATAATATCGTAATTACTGGACTGCCTTTCCCCAAAGAATCCATGAAGGATAATCTGGCTAACTTGCTAGCTTCAAATTTGAAATATACTGGCCCTATCCTGAATCTTCGTCCTTTTGGGAGGGTAGAAGACAACAAATTTAAAAGTATTGTGTTGACCTTGGAGTCATTTGAGGCCAAAATGACTATTCTTCGTAACAAAAAAATCCTGACCAATAGGATGTCTGTTTACATTCAGCCTGACCTGACTGACAGTGAAAGAAAGGTCGCCTATGAGCTTCGTAAGTTTGTGAAAGGGTTCCCAGCAGTCAAAAAAGATGTCAAATTCGCCTACCAAAAGGTCAAAATAAATGGAAGTTGGTGCAGATGGGATGATAGAGAGGGTGCAGTGACGCTTTGTAATCCTACTACTGGGAATTCCCCCACTGGATATTCACCTAGTAGCACTGGCAGCAGATCTATAGGGGCTTCCCGCCCTGACACACCTAAGCATCAACAGTTCCTCCAAAAAAACTAGGTGAACTCCGGGTTTCCTTTTGGAACTGCAGTAGATTCTACAGATGGGAAACCCGGGAATTTTGTACAGAAACAAATATTATATGCATGTCGAAGACCTGGCGTCTCGAGGAAGCCCCAAATCTCCCCTACTTCTTGAGAGACTATAACCCAGTGTGGATACCGGCTAGAAAAGAAGTCGCGAGCTCCAGGGGCAGGGGTGGTGGGGGTTTACTTAGTTCGGTGAGGAAAGACTTAGACTTTGAAGTGCTATGCACTTGTCACCAGTGGTGTGTTATTGAACTCTGTTCAGATGAATCTTTAATTTTTGTTGTCTCGATTTACTTCAACCAGAAAGTAAATGTGGCGCTAGCTCTTGAGTCGTTACAAGCAGTTATTTCTGGTATTGAAGACAATTACTTTAATCCAATGATTGTTGTTGGTGGTGATTTTAACTGTCGAGTGAAGGACCTAGGTGGCTGTGAGGAAGATCTGGTGGAAGGATCCATACTGTACAATGAAAGGAGCTCTTTGGATATCTTTAGACCTAATGCAGATAGCATAACTCTGATGGACTTCATGACTGAAAATGGCTTCTTAGTTCTCAACGGCAGGACTCCCATGGACTCCCTGCTCAATTCACCTTCGTGGACCACCAGGGCAAGAGCGTTATTGACTTAGTGTTCGTAAAAATCAACTGTATCTCACTAGTTTCAAATTTTCAGGTCGATACCTCTGCAACCCACTTCCCACCAATCTTCTGCCCACTTCCCGGTGGTTCTTTCCTTAGCTGATCTTGATAGCACCCTAACAGACCTGAATAAAAACGAAATTAACTGTCCACCGAGGCTGAGATGGAATGAGAGAGATAGTAATGTCTATGCGAGTTACCTAGAAGAGTCAAAATATATTGAGACATCGCGTTCCTCTTCTATAGATGCATTATACGATTCCTTTTGTGATGCTGTTTGGGATGAGGCAAGATCAGCTGGAATGTTTGTAAACCCTGGCAAGAGCAATACAAATTCACTCACTAACAGAATCAGTAAAAAGCCCTGGTTCGATAGTGTGTGCCAAGCTAGGAAAAAAGAGAAAACTGATGCTTTAAAAGTTGCAAAGAAATTTGAATTTTCTGAGACATATTTAAACAATTTTCTGACTAGTAAAAATAGTTATAATGAGATTAAGAATGAGAAAAAAGTCTGTTACGAGCAAGAAATCAGAGATAAATTAGCAAACACGAGAAATGCGGCTGATTTCTGGGCTGCAGTGCGGGCAAATAGAGTCACACAGTTTACCAGGGGTCTTCCGGTTGAAATATGGAATGAATTTTACAGGCATATCTATCCTCCGAGAGTTCCTTGTGATTTTAGAATTCTGGGTGAAAGTAATCCATGGCTAGACTCTGACATAACCATGTCTGAACTGGATATCGCTTTCAAAGTCTGTAAAACTGGCAAGGCCCCTGGATTTGATCAGGTGTCGGAAGATTTTATCAGGGCTCTGCCGAGTGATTGGAGGGGCTACACCCTGCATCTTTTTAATCGAATTATGGCTGAAGAAAAGGTTCCCAAAGGTTGCTCTAAGGTTATTATAACAATGCTACACAAAAAGGGTGACAGGGATGACCCCTCCAACTATCGTGGCATTGCCCTGGTAAATTTTTTTTTTTTTTTTTACGGCCTCGGAGTGCCTTTTTCGGGTCCCATTCGGCACTCTATCCAACCCTATTCATGCGGCTGTGGATTCTACACTGTACCACATTCGCACTTCTATAGAACATAAAAGTAGCATGGGGAAACCACAGAAAACCCATGCCGGTACAGGCGGTTCCTCTATTAGCAACCTCCCGCTCGCCGGAGCCTTCCGTTGAAAAATTCGGTTCCACGGTGAATTGAACTCACAACTTTTCGCACACTAGACTTGCGTCTAATCCACTCGGCCACCGACGTCGGTTGGCCCTGGTAAATTGTATGGCTAAACTATTCACGGGTATTCTCTGTAAGAGGCTAGACTCTTGGGCTGAATCGGTTGGGGCTCTGCCTGAGTGTCAGGCGGGGTTTAGGCGGAACCGATCTTGTTTGGACAATATATTCACACCTCGCGTTGCAGTACAATTACAGCTTGGGAGAGTTGGCCAACCGATTTACAATCTCTATGTAGATTATCGTAGGGCTTTTGACTCGGTCTGCCACTCATTGCTCTGGTCTAAGCTTCACACCTTGGGCATAAGTGCTAAATTCATTAGAATTATCGAAAGTTTGTACGATCTAGCATCGTTGCAGGTGAGGTCGGGTGACGATCTCTCGGATTCATTCGAGATAACGGAAGGAGTATTGCAGGGAGAGATGTTGAGCCCTTTGCTCTTCATTCTCTTTCTGCAGGACATTGAAAAAAGGTTTAGAAGTGAAGGAATTTATGGCCCGAGTCTGAATAGTAAAACTGATTTGTTGATACTCTTATATGTTCACGACCTGTTAGTCCTCACGAGCTCACCTGTAATAATGATGAAAAAGGCCATCAAGTTACTCCAGGATTACTGTGTGGATAACTCACTATGTATCAATACTAGTAAAACTAAAATTGTTGTCACTCGAAGAGGGGGGAAAATTAGTGGTGCTTCTCAGGCACTCTCAGTGGATGGTAGGTTGGTTGTGACTGGCGGTTTTATTTATAAGAATGAAGAAATTGAGATTGTTCCATCATATACATCTAGGGATCTAGGGATTCCAATGGTAACTTCATCTCTGGGTTTTGCCGCGGCAAACTCTGCCATTGAAAAAGCGAAAACAGCCTCAGGAGCTATCAGATCCATTTTGGTGAGAGCCTCGGCAGACTCATAGAGGGCGGTGTTGAAATTATACTTTAGTATGCTAACGTCTACTCTATTATACGCGGTGCCCGCATGGGGACTGCACTACTGTGATCTCATTGAATGCACCCAAGTAAGGTTTTTTAAGAAATTGTTGTTAATACCTTTGAACACCCCGAATTACGTTGTAAGAAGAGAAGTTGGAGTGACCAATTTAAAATACCAGATAGCCAAATTAAGCATCAGATGGGTTCAGAGAGTACTGGAGATGGGGGATGACAGGCTTCCAAAGATTACCCTACTTCGTCTATTCGACCTTCAACGGCTCGGTTCACTTCCTGAAAAGTATAACTGGCTGCTCCAGTTGTTTAACCTGTTTGAAGCACTTGATATTCCTTTCTTCCACACTCTAAAATCCTCACCTATCGCTGCTGCCTGGAAGCAGATGGAACCTGTTCTTCTGTTTTGCCTATATGAACATTTGACTACCCAAGATCTCCTTGATGCCTCTAGAACTACTTTTCTTCAACTTCCTGTCCTCCCTGACCCTCTTCTCAGACCAGCAAAATATCTACAAGACCGTATACCGATAGCTTTCAAAAGGCTTAAGGCACAAGTCAGACTAGCCAATAAGATCACGTGCACTCTCTTTATCAACTGACAATTCTTCAACCCTGATCCTAACCCTCCCTGTCCGCTCTGCAACCTCGGTGATCTGGAACTACTAGAGCATGTTTTTCTCCGCTGCCCAATGTACAGTACCCCCAGGCAAGCTCATCTTGGTCAGTACTTTCAATCCGACTGGTCAACCCTGAAGCTACTGGCTTTTCTGGATAGTGACGTAACTGAGGATACGAAACGCCTTTTTTTCTTTCTAAGAGATGCGATGAAGAAGAGAGAGGAAATTCTGGACCTAACCTAAAGCCTACTTTTTATCTTCTGTCTTTGACCCTACCTATGGCCTTGTTTTAAACACCATAAGAATATACGGTAATCAGATGCGCAATTTGAATGTTTTGGTATGAGAGGGTTATTTTAATTTTAATTTTAATTTTAATGTAAAAGTGGAGTAAGAAAAATAATAAATAAATAAAAACAAAAATAGAATACCGATCTTAGAGAGCTAGATATTAAGTGGAAATATTCTTTGTTGTTATTTTATTAAAAGCTGTAAATATACTGATGTAATCATCTGTCCCCCCCTTGCTATGAGAGATCTCGAAAGCAATAAAGAAAAGAAAATATAATAATAAATATATGTATTTTTTTATTGCAGTATGAAATGAATTTCTCGTTGTTTACAATTGCTGTAAACAAAAGCTTAGAGTACATAGAAAACTATATATATAGACATCATATTACATTACTTGAGAAGCGGAATAACGGCTTCAAAATCGTTTCACTGGCTTTTTTAACAGTGGATTAAGCTTAAATTCTCCGGAGTTGTATAGATAAATAGTATTGATCACTACCCAAAATTTTAGCTCATCAAATAAAGTTTCAACCATACTTTAGCACGCATGAGCAAGCTGACCACATAAAAATATAAAAATATAATTATAAAAATGGCAATATCGGAAAAACTTTCAATGAAACGGTACTCACATTTTGATTTGGTCAGATAGCCCCCATTATAACGCATATTTTGAAAAAAAAATAAAATCGGCTTACAGTCATATGGAGTTCGAAATTTCTAACTCAATTATTTTTCAAGTTATCGTAGTGAAACAAGCGATTTCGGCGATAAAATAAAAAAATGATTATAAAACACTACTTTCTACAGCGGGATGATTAAATTCCCATGCGATGAAATAGCTATCACCATGACAAATATTTTGAAAAAAAAAATGAAATTGGTCCAGTCATTTCTAAGATATTTGCAAATAGCAATTTTTGAGGAATCACTATGTTTCAGGAACTACTCAACCCGGCAGGCTCAGATGTAGCATAGATTTGTGTATCATTTGTTCCAAGTATGAGCCAAAATTTCAGCTTTTTCGTAACTACTGTTCTGGAGTTATTGACACATTTCTGGATAAACGCACATACATATACACGTACGCACACATATACATACACACATTCTTTAAAAAAATCATTTCTCGACGTTTTATACCACCCTGAGTCATATCCAAGCAAAATTACCCGATTCAAAATTTTACCGGGTCTCCTGACGTAGTTTCAACGTTTTGAACCTACATTGCTTTGATGTTCAAATTCTCCGCCGAATTTTCACTGTACTTTCAACTTATTTCAACGTGAAGGCCCATGGACATTCAAAAACACTCAATATCCACTGTATATTAAACGTACTCTCAATTTTAATGACGTTTGTTTTCTGTTAACGTACGTTGTAAGTGTCCACATTTGATTGTATCAAGGTCATTATTGACGATAATTATAAAATTCATTACCGGGTTAAAGACTGACTTGACTAAATTATTAGTGTTAGTACATTAATAACATTAGTTCGAAGTTCAAACAATCGTGCGTCTGAAGGGTGAGTTGGGTCAGAAGGGTTAGTTGAGTATAAGGATCAATTGAATATAAGGGTCAGATGAGTATAAGGGTGAATTGAGTCCAAAAGATTACGTGAATCTAAGGGTCAGATAAGTGAATTAAAGCCTCAGTTGAAATTGAATGTCAGTTGAGTTTAAAGGTGAGTTGAGCCTAAGGGTTAAAAGAGTACGAAGGGTCAGGCGAATCCAAAGGTCTGTTTCGTAAGGGTCAGATAATTAAAAACCTCAGTTGAGTTCAACTGTCAGTTGCATTTAAGGGGCAGTTGTGTGTAAGGTTCAGTTGAGTGTCAGGGTCAGATGAGTGCGAAGGCCCTATTGGGCCTGAGAGTCAGATGAATCTAAGACGAAGATAAGGGTCTATATGGACTCTAATTCCCTCTCATCTCCTCCCCCTGCTCCTTTCCTCTTAATTTTCTGTATTACTCTATTGCCTACTTTCCTTCTGTTTTTTCCTATTTTTCTTCTTATTAGTTGCTTATATAAACCCGAAAAAATACAACTCGCCACAAGCAACTGTATAGCTCAGAAGCATACCGGGATATCCTGCGATCACTGAGCTTGAGCAGTAGCGAGTAAAATCAGAAAAAGGATGGGTGACCGAAAGTGAACACGGCAGAACTACAAGCAGGGATATCTCGAGAACCAATGGACCGATCCGTTTCTTTCTTTTTTGCCCATTTTTGTTTCATCGAGTTAATAATATTTATATTTTTGCCATTCTTGCACCGACTGATTTATGCAAGATTTAATCAATTAATCGTTGTGAGAATAGAACTGGTACTGTGAAGCGGGTAAGGGGGACGAAGGAAGGAAAAAATGTACGGTGAAGGAACGTCGGGGATACGTTTAGTTTCAACCTAATTTCAACGTACAATCTTGAAAAAATGGAAAAAAGAGACGGTATTTACGTCGAAAGTAGGTTGAATCGGTGCATTTGAGCCTGTACACTAGACAACGTATTTTCAACGTCCTAAACCCATCAGTGGACCTTGAAACTAAGTTGAGAGACCCTTTAAAATTTCGACTCGTAGAGAATTGAAAACTAATTTGCATTTTTATAGCCTCCATTCAGAAGCAAAAAGAGCAATTTTTCTATAACTCGGGAGCTAATCAACCAAAAAGCATTCAAAACGTACATTCACAGTACCTCCACCTGTCCTACTGAATTTCCTGTCTCCGTTCAATATTCTCATAATTTCTAAAGACTCCCTAAAAAGCAAGGGAGTAATCGGATAAAAAAAATCTATTTATTCATTTACCCCCTTATTCCAGCTAATCTCGTAATTCATTTATTGTACTTAACTGAGTCACATATTTTTGTCTCAGGAAGAGTTGGTAACATTAAAAAAAAATTCAATCTCAAAGGACGATGTATAATTAACTACGAAGGATTTAACCTTTGCGCGGTTGGGAGACAATTTATAGTATAAATCTTCACATTACTGTGGGATAAAATCCAAGTGAAAAAGTGATTCATTTCTTTTAATTATGGAACTCACAGAAAAAAAAATTCTCAAATGAAAAGGTAGAAGGATGTGTTTTCATTGTTATGGATAACAATGACACAAGTTATCATTACTTTTTGTGAATGATCCTCTCTCCTTGAATAATTATCATTGGATGGAAAGTCTGAAAATTCTGTTTGGTTATTCGCATTGATGTGTTTGATCCTCAAAATACTTGGCATGAAAATAATTGATAACACGCGAATGATTGAATGAGATAGAAAAACCGCATGAATCCAATTATCACTTGGAATTGATTTCAACTCCGTAAAATGAAGAGTCCGGAAGTCACTGAAATTTCCAATTATGCATCCACAGGCATTCAACAGCATACACCTCAAATGAGCGGAATTGGTTGGTCACGGATATTAACGTTTTTGCGGTGAAAAACCAGAGATTCTTCTCTCGATTCAAAGGGAACCCATTAAGGGGTTATATGGTAAAATCCGTTAACCCGTCAGTAGGCGCGTTGTTTTTAGTATCTCACTCGCACTGCAGAGACGGCGTACAGGTTGACTAGCGTTGCGAGAGAGAAAATCTCACACGCGCCTAACGTTGGTTTAAAAGAAAGTTGCACCAAAATTATTCCAACTGTTTCCATTAATATTAAAAAAACTCCCATTTACGCATTAACGGTCATAACTGCAATTTTAATTATAATTAAAACAAAGTGTTATGCTGCCAAATAACGTTATGAAATTCCTCTGTTGATCCGGATAATATGAGGACACGAAAATGGCACATATTATCCGAAACAAAACAGGGCATGAAGAAATATCAAATAACGTCGAATATTCGTGTTTCAAAACCACGTATATTCGACGAATGTAGATAACTTGGGTGCAGCGTCAGCGTTTCGCGCCCCGACGACTGGCCTTCGCGCGCGTCGGTAGACGTCATCCGATGTCTGGCAGGTGCGCGACGAAGACAATGATCTGATGCAATCGAATATACGATGGAATATAAAAACTCGTGAATTCGTTGCCTCTTGGCCAGTAATTCGACATCTCTTTTTCTCACTGTTACCTCTTTTGTATTTCTGTTCGCCCGATACATTTTGTCTCGGAGCGAATCTTTAATTATTTAAAATCGGTAAAGTAATGAATAAAAGTCAATAGTGTGTAAAGATAATTATTTCTATTATTTATCCGCGTGTGATAATCCCTTTCATCGAACCCAACCGCTTGGGTCCATTACAAAAGGAAAGAATTGAGGTAAAAAAATTCTTTCACATATTTGCCAACGTTTCGAAAACATAAAGTATTCTTCATCAGGGCATTCATTTATTCTGCATATAAAAGCAAAAAATACACTCTCATGAAAAACTATCAGAAACCTTTTCTATTTGCAATCTACTGCAGCAAAAATATGCATAAAATTGTAAAATATATCTATTCATTAAGCCATTAGTTTTTTAAAGGTTGAGGCAAAAATATCTTAATCCAAAAGAATCTCAAAAATAAATATAATACGACATTAAACATACACCGGAGTCCTTCATAATCTATAAGTTGAAAGCAACATAGACACTATGGCAACAGTAAACTGGAATCACAATTAATCATTATTATATCGAGCTTTAGATAATGATGTATTGGAGCAACGTGGATGAAAAGTAATTCTTAAAAATGTCAACAAATACTAATTATGAAATTGTGAAACCTCTAAACACATACTGTCATCAACAAATTATAAATGAAAAGACTATATCATTAATGCAGGGAAAATAATTACTAGAAAATATCCCCAGACGTATAACTATCACAACGCTAATTGTGTTTACATTTCCTCATTCATTATCCACTGTTTTTCTAAATACGAGACAAAATATAGGTAAAAATCTAAAACATACACAAAAATAGATAAACGAATTAAACATCATTGAAAATTATGTTATCAAGGTGACTACAACCGCTCTCTGTTAAGCATTTAACTCATCAAGTGGACAACTCAATTGAAAAGAAAAATGAAATTGATTAAATAAATCATTCATATTACAAATTATTTTTCTCATCAAATTGGATGTGTTATGGCGTACTTTTTCATTCTCAAAAATGATAATTAAAGAAAATGTGTGGCTGTAGTGGTTACGCGGGGAGTAGGTGGCTCCGGCGGTCATCCAAGCTAAGTATCGTTTAGTCTGCCCAGTACTTGGATGGGTGTTCGCTTAGGCACACCTAACCGCGTGAGACTACAGTCGCTAGGTACGAATGTAGAGAACCACTGTGCCCATTGAGTCAGTATGATCAATGGACACAGTGGAATCCCTGCATTATCAGCCGGCTGCATGACGGAGGTTTTCCATGGTTTCCCTGGCAGTCCAATCCCAAATGGGGTGCGGTTGGGGATAAAGTAAGTCGGCCCATGGTAATGCAGATAGGGAAGAGAACAAAATGTAAAAACCCGAGAGGGTATACCTATGGAACCAAAAATAAAAAAAATATTAAAGAAAATGTTGAAAAATAATGGACGACTTGTGACTTCAGTGGTAATAGTTAACTCGGGAAACATCGCACGCTTTGGCTAGTTGCGGGGTTGTAACAGTGAGATGAATGTTGTCAGTAAAATATAATGACAGTTTTTAATAATATTTGCCGTTAGAAGGATGGTGGCGATATACAGTATTATATATATATATATATATATATATATATACATATATATATATATATATATATATATATATATATATATACCTGTAATAATAATAATAATAATGATAATAATAATAATAAAATGTTATAGTTATAAAACTGAAAAATCAATTATTTGAAATAATAATAATTCTTTTCAGTAAAATGTAATGATCGTTTTTAATTTTTTTTGTTTTTAATTTTAGTTTGTCTGTGTTAAACGTGCACTGATAGAAAGGATTAGTTATTGTTAACGAATGCATTTGGTTGGAGACGAGGGTCTATTTGGTCTCATTACATGTTCATTCATTAATAGTTAACAAATTCATATTTGAGGAGCCTTGTTTGACTCGATTTTCACTTTTCGAGTGAACCAATCATTAACTTGTAACGAATATTCATTTCGTCATATTAAACTCTACCGTTCGTTAATCGTTAACGAATCTCAGTGGGAAGAAATGAATCAGTCTATCAGTGTGTCCATATCCTTTCAGCGTTGAATTATCGTCACCGACTTTACCGACCTCGATCAGTTGTTGTGTGGTTTTGTCGCATTGCTCGACTCGTAATGGCGGTCAATCGATCAAAAATATCAGGCCTATATGGTCCGCTCCCCTACTTGTTCGCGCAGGCGATACATTCTCCATAGTCGAAAGTAAATGGCTTGTGTTTTGTTTTCAATATCTTGAGTGTCTAACCCATGCAACATCTAGATCAAAGCTCACGCGGTCACGTTTCTTCCCTAAGCGTAATGTTACAAGAAGTGATTTTCAGAAATTAATTTCTCACTAGGACACCCCGATGGGAGGTTTAAGATTGTTATTAACGTGTAACTCAAATATGAATCTGGGGTACGAGACAATATAAAAATTATGGTGAAAATGTGGGTTTTGGCTATACATCCTTAATGAAATTATTTTTTTTCTCTCGTATACCCTTTCGGGTTTGTAAGATTGGATCCCTTCCCATTCCCAACCCCTCTGTGCCGCATTCGCCGAAGGACAAGGGAAAACCTCACTTGAGGGAAAAACCTGCCCAGGTGCAGTCGTCTCTTACGAGACTCCCGCTCGCAAATGAAACCATGGCATTTAGAGTGTCACAAATTTCGGCCCCCCCAGTCGGAAATCGGACCCGGATTTGCCGTATGACAATCCCATACTCTAACCACATGGCCACAATCATCAGTGATTAATGAATGTTTATGCGAGCCTCGTGTGTTGCCTCGTGGCATGCCGAATAGGGTATACCTCATGTGGTTCTTATAAGGGCCAGATAAGGCATACCCCATCTGACCAGCCGAACCCAACTTAGACAAATCGGAAGAATATTCTTCTCATCATAGACCCCCCCACCCCCCCTTCAATTTGTTTTAGGGTCAATCAGACATTAGGATTGCATATTCCTCCCATGTAACCAAGATAATTGACTTACTTTTTTTTTGCTAATCCACCCTCAGTATCCGTCTATACTCATCATTATATTCTTCATTGACTTTACTTGATCCTCGAGATTCTATTTTTCAACCCTTCAGCTTGACCCTTATGATCGTTTGACCCTCGAATCGGGTGATCTCATCACTTGTGTTCCATCTTAGGACTAGTGGACGAACGTCTGCCGAAAATCGGAGGGGGAGGGGGTGTAGGGATTGATGTGTAGTCGGGAAGGTAACAATCCACTAACAAATGCAATTAAATTAATAATTACAGATTTATTATCCGCGTCAAACTTAATACAAAGGTGAAGAGAAAATAATATGATCCGATCAAGTGGGCAATACGAGCTGTACTGTTAGACTAAATTATATTCGCACGGAAAGGTGTCAGGGAGGCTGCCAAATATCCTTACGATTTGACGAATCAGAAAAGAATACGCGTGGTACTGAAGGTGCGAGTGAGACGGCAAATGCCTGTGCTCGTCGTTAGCCAGTGTTCGCGTTTTAGGATGTAGCGAGGCGCTACATGACTCCCCTGCTTGAAGTAAAAAAACATAGTTTTTTGAATGTGCAACAGAAAATGATGATTCTAGGAACAGGAAAATTTGTCAGGTTTGCCAAGCAGGTGAAGAAAAAAATTTTGAATGAGGAGACTTAGACGTGGTAGACGTGAATTGTCGGTCTGTTGGCGAATGTTACGCCTCTCCTCCGTCTTCCAGCAGCGAGTGCCGTGCGCGTGCTCGGCTGCGGCGACTCCTGTTGTTGAGGCTCGTCGAGTACGCCTTCGTGCGAAGTCTATCCTGGACGCTGATCCATGTCCTCCGGCAGTATGTACGCTGGTTTCAGTCGGTCGATGGAGATCGGTGTGTTCTTGTAGTTTCCCAAACCTCCGGACTTGAACCAGATGACGAAATATTTGTCGTGGCGACTGATAACGCGAAATGGGCCAATGTATGGTGATCGGTATGCCATTTGCACATGGTCGTCGCAAACGAAAACATGCGTACACGTTGATAAGTCCTTGAAGATGAACGTTGAACGTGTACCATAGTGTGCAGCTGGAACAAGCGCCATGGTACGAAAATGTTCGAGTGTATTTCTCACCAATTCCGGTGCTGCCGTTTGTTGGTTTACTGGCACGAGGAACTCTTCGGGTAGATGGATAGGTTCCCCATACGTTAGCTCAGCAGAAGTCGTTTGAAAGTCGTCCTTCCACGCGGATCTCAACCCTCAAAGCACCAGGGGAAGTGCGGCGAACCAAGCTCGGCCGTGACATCGCAGTGCTGCTTTTAGTTACCGATGTAGCCTCTCAACCAAACCATTTGATTGAGGGTGAAAAGGCGTTATTGCGATCATCTTGGTGCCTAGGATCCGCGTGAGCTCCTTGAACGTGTCTGAGAAGAATTGACCACCTTGATCAGACGAAATTCTCAGAGGTATTCCGAAGCGTGCCATCCAGTGGTAGAGAATCGCGTTAACTACTGTAGGCAATTTTGCATCAATCAATGGAACTGCCTCTGGATACCGCGTGAATCGATCGACGATGGTCAAACATCAGCTGTGTCCTTTTGAGGCAGGAGGAGAGATAAGATCGACGTGTATGTGATCGAAACGTCGCGATGGTGTGTCGATTCCAGCTATTGGTGTAACCGCGTGTCGCGTTACTTTGTTTTTCTGGCATTCCAGGCAGTGTTTGGTCCATTCAGAGCAGTCTTTATTCATGCTGGGCCAGACGTAGCGTTACGTGACGAGTTTCCGTGAACCTCTGCACCCAGGATTAGCCATTGAGTGCAGTGAGTTGAATACTTGTTGTCTCAGCTGGGCAGGCACATATGGGCGCACTGTACCTGGTGACACATCACAGTACAGTGGTTCGTCCATACCTGGAAGTTGCAGGCGGTCTAGTCGTAGATTCACGTCCGGTCGCTGGAGTAGCCGTTGAAGCTCTTGGTCGTCTCGTTGGGCATCTATGAGCTGTTGCGTTGTGACAGCGGTTGAGACGGCTTCGACTCGTGACAGAGCATCTGCCACGACGTTGTCTGGGCCCGCGACGTTCCGGATGTCCGTAGAGAATTGGGCGATGTAGTCCAATCTTCGGTATTGCTAGGGTGAAGCTCGTTCTAATTTTTGCTTGAACGCGTGAGTCAGCGGTTTATGGTCAGTGAAAACTATTACATGACGCCCTTCAAAGATGTGTCTGAAGTGCAGTACCGCTTCGCAGATCGCCTGTAATTCCCTGTCGTAAGTCGCGTGTTTCTGCGAGGAAATCGTGAGTTTCCTGCTGAAGAATGCAAGCGGTTGCCAGGAATTGCGGTGTTTCTGCTGTAAAACAGCTCCAATCGCGTGATCTGACGCGTCCGTGAAAATGGCCCACTCTGCTTCAATATTTAGATGAGACAACAGAGTGGCCTCTGCCAGAGCCTATTTGCTGCGCGTGAAGGCTTCTTCAACGGCTGTAGTCCAGGTTACTAGATGCTTTCCTTTGACTTTTAGACCATGGGTTGCCGCGTTCAGAGGGGCGAGAATTTTTGCTGCTCCCTTGAACTTCCGGTAGAAATTTAAAGTACCGAGGTACCTGCGCAGTGCATTTACAGTAGTAGGCCTCGTGAATTCGAGAATCGCGTTGACTCGATCTCTGGGAGGCTTAATTCCCTGGGCGTTGATCGTGTGACCAAAGAAAAGATCGTGTGACCTCTGGCTGCCCCAGGACTGATTTGGCGACGTTTACTACCAATCCGTAGTTCTGTAGGCGTTAAACAAGTATTCTCAGGTGTTCGCGATGTTGTTCTAGGTTGTCCGATGCTACCAAAATGTCATCTATGTATGGAAACAGAAATGGTAGATCGCGTATCACTTCTATCTATTCGGCGTTGAAAGGTTTGAGCCACGGTCCTGAGGCCGAAAGTCATGTACGGGAATTCAAAAAGTCCAAAAGACGTGATTATCGCGGTCTTTTGGATGTCCTCAGGTGCAACTGGAATTTGATTAACCGCTTTGACCAGATCTATGGTAGAGAAAATTATTTTTCCGTACAAGTTGACAGCAAAATCCTCTAAATAACGAACAGAGTACTTATCTGGTATAGTTCTGTCGTTAAGTGCGCGATAATCTCCGCATGGTTTCCATTCGCCGTTCTTTTTCGGGGCCAAATGAACCGGAGATGACCAAGGACTTTCACATCTCCTTGCAGTTCCCAGTTTTAACATGCTCGAAAATTCAGCATGCGCGATTTTAAGTTTATCTGGCGCCAAACGGCGCGCTCTGCAGGAGATAGGTAGTCCCGGTGTCGTTCTAATGTGGTGGCGTGTAGAGTGCTCCGTGTTTCTGAGCAGTCTCTCTGATTTCGTTATTGCCGGGAATTCTTTCAGGATGGACGCGTACGGTGAATGTCCGTTGATCTCGAGAAGCTTAACAGACAGTGCGCGGAAACGCGTAAACTAGCTATTCGACTTTAGGCCTGTTGAGCTGTCGATTAGGCACTCGTTCCTCAAGTCTGGCAGCAGATTGAAGTGGTGCAGGAAATTAGCACCAATGATGGGTCTGCTGACGTGCCTCGACGAAACGCCACGTTAAGTCTCTACGGACACCGAGATCGGGCGAGATGGACGTGTAGCCGTACGTGTCGATGAGGGTGCCATTGGCTGCGAAGATTTGATAACCGTTCGTGTCCCTTTGGTTTGCTGGCCGCCTGCAAGGCGTGTCAGAGACGTCTGAGCCTGTGTCCACTAGATATCGGGTCCCAGTCGTTCTGTCGGTGATGAATAGGCGGCGGGATTTCAAGTGAGAGACGACTTCCGCCACTATTGTCACTTCCTGGAGTTTTCCTGAAACTTACAACCGGACGAACAGTTACGCACTCGATTACCAAATTTTAAATGGTACCAGCAGGACTGCGTTTGTCCGAAGACCTTGGTGTTCGATCTGCTACGCGTGCGATTGTTGTTGTCTCACCCGCGGGATCGCGAGCGAGCACATGAACGTGGATGTGAGCGCGAGTTCCGTGCTTGCAGGGCTGCGACAGACGCGGTAAGTGCAGCGACCTGAGCTGCTAGCTGCCTGTTTTCCCCTGCACTCGACTTTGTTACCGCCACGACAGTACCTGGATGATGGACCTCGTGTATCTTGTCTGCGAGCTTTGCTACGTCATCGGTATTTGCCTGAGGCTGGATCACCAGACATGCTCGGGTGCTCTCCGGAAGATGAGATAGCCAGCATGCCCTCAAGACTTCATCATCGATATCTGGAACTAAACTTTTCAAATGACTTAGATATTGAGAAGGTAATCGATTTTCAATCGACTCCCGATCAAGTAATTGGATAAGATTGGCTTCCTTTGACTTTGTAAATCGAGCAATCAGAGCGTTTCTGAGAGCTTGGAAAGGTACGATTTGATCGGGGGTAATAACTACATCCTCTACTTCTGCAGCTGATTCTGTATCAATCAATGGTAATGTTCGGTAAAACTTATCTGTTTCTGTTACAATTCCGTAATTGCGGAATTGGGCCTCCAGCTGTATGACCCGAGTCCTGGATTTGTCACGCGAGAACTCCGGTGCCTTGATCTGCGGCAGTGCGGAGGCTGTCGTTGTCGTGACAGTCGGGACCGTCAGCGTGCCGCCTGTTGTGATAGAAATCGTATCCCACGTTGTTGGTTTTAAATAAGAAGCTAGGATTATCGATTTTCAAAAATTTAATTTCGACGAGAACTAAAATTGAAAGTATAAATGTGACGACAAATAAAGGCGTTATAAGTCTCTATTTATCACCAACACAACACAACGTCTGCGGGTGCTCAGCAATGTATCGGTGCGAGGTCACTGTTCACTTGAATACGGCACTGTGTTTTGATTTCACTGAAACACTGAGGAATCAACGATTGGCACTCGGACGCTTCGAATGTTCTAGAAGCTTCGAGATGCCGTGTTTAATATTTTCGTTGAGAAAAACCACACGGTGAAAATAATGTTTTATCAAACACGTGAAATAAAATTGCACTTGCACGCGGAGTTATGCGGCACTGGAAAGCTAGCTGCACGGGTGTTCACCAAGGATAGGATAAAACCGTTGGGAAGCGCGGATAAAACTTTTGAGCAAAAATGCACGCCACGCCCCGAGTTCATTTTCCCTTCCAATTAACGCGAATTTCCCTTATTTTGATCACGTCGGGGTCATCAATGTAGGGATTGAGGTGTAGTTGGGAAGGTAACAATCCACTAACAAATGCAATTAAATTAATAATTACAGATTTATTATCCGCATCAAAATTAATTCAAAGTTGAAGAGAAAATAATATGATCCGATCAAGTATGCGATACGAGCTGGACTGTTAGACTGAATTATATTCGCACGGAAAGGTGTCGGCGAGGCTGCCGAATATCCTTACGATTTGACGAATCAGAAAAGAATACGCGTGGCACTGAAGGTGCGAGTGAGACGGCAAATGCCTGTGCTCGTCGTTAGCCAGTGTTTGCGCTTTAGGATGTAGCGCGGCGCTACAGGGCAGGGGGTGAATTTATAATTGGTAATATCATATCAAATTATTTAAATGTTGAAAAACATGATGAAAATATGTATGTGCAGGCGACCTTGGATTATATAGACAGTACGAATTTCAAAATGCCCAAATAGCGCGGTAGGCTAGTTGGCTAAGGTGTAGGATTAGTAATCTGTAGCTCCCGGGTTCAAAACCAGTCATGGGTAGAATATTTTAGTTTAAAAAAATCAGTTTCTCAGCATTAAATACGTTAGGAGGGAGTCATGAGTGATAAGTAACAGATGATCGATTTTGATAGCATATAGTTATTTTCTTTTTTGCTTCCGAATGGAAGCATTTTATTCCTTCCAATTTAAGTTTCCAGTGTTCTTCGTGAAGATGACTAATTTGGGGGTCAGAAGTGCGAATCAGATGTTTTTAGACCCTGTCCATATGTATGTATGTATGTGCGTGCGTATGTGTATATGTAACCGATTCAGTTTTTTCACGATAACCTAAAAAAGAATCATCTGAATCAATCGCATCTGGGCTATAAATATGTGTTTTTATTTTATACAGACCGAGTTTAAAGATGGTGTCGATTACACTTTTAGTTTTTGAATTATTCCCAAAAATTTGGCCCAAGGTTGGTCCAATGTTGGCGCAAGGCTGGCACAATGTTGAGGCAATGTTGGCACACGGTTGGTACAAGGTTGACACACGGTTGGCGCAAGGTTGGCGCAAGGTAGGCCCTTATGGGGGTCTTATGTGAGTCTTATGGGGGTTTATGAGGGTCATATGAAGGGGGTTGCTAGGGAGGATTTCTAGGGGAGGTTGTTAGGGGCATTTATATGGGATTGCTAGGGGGTTGCTATGGGTGGTTACTCGGGGTGTTGTTATGGGCGATTGCTATGGGCGGTTGCTAGGGGGGTTGCTATGGGTAGCGTCCCCTGATCTTTTAGCAACGCCTAAATATGAGGGTCTGATGTGTGTATTATGGGGGTCATAGGGGTGATAAGGATGATAAGCGGAATGAGGCTCTTATGGGGACGTGGCAAAGTGCAATGAAAAGGCACTATCCATTCGGAAGCATATTGCTAATTCATTAGCAAAAACAGGCACTATAATTGACACAATTGAAAGCAATTGCCCACTTGTTTTACATTATTAAGAATGATCGTGGATAGTCAAATCATCCATGTTGTTCCGTCGCGGAATGTAAGTCGTGTGCATCCACAAAATCTGGGGATTTTCCATTCAGACTTTTCCCTGTCAAACAACAATCCCATCTGAAAATTTCCCCGTCCGTTCATCATAAATTCTCTTCCAAACTTCCCAAATATTTTTTTCAGAAGAAATATTTTCCCTGTACCGTCATAAACAACTCAAAATTTAATCCCTGTACAACTCACATTTGGTGACCAAATGTCGGTTTCCCTCGCTTCCAAAATTTCCCATTTTTTGCCTTAATAAAACCCAAAATTTTNTCCTTTACGGTTTACCTTTTTTTGCCGACGCGCTTGTCCGTCAACCGTTTACCTGACCTTTCGACCCTTAGAACCTTTGGGCCTCCTCCTTCGGACACTAAGGACCTCCTCTTCTCCCTCTCAACGCAAATTGTCCAATAGAAACATTTTCTTCAATTTGTGAATAACCAATCGTCATTCCTTAACCTATCCCTTCCCTTCGTCCGAATTTTCCTGAAAATCTCTACAACTTCCAACACACAGTTCAAATTTTAAGTTCATCAAGAACAGTTCCAAATTTATATTCTTCGCGTTCCTATCCAATCACTTACTAAGTTTTTATTGTATTGACTCTAGTTAAGTGAAAAATTTTGTGTATAATTAGAAATATAACTTAAGTGTAAATAGTGAGTTGTGTTTTTAATTATTCATCCATAGACTCTTCGCCCTTCCTACAGTTCGCGTTTGAAAATCGTTTCAGCCACGAACACATGTGTACATATATATGAAATTATTGAACCGATGTCATTTAAAAATTTTCGGAACAATTTTGAGAGTGGCGATTAAATGAGCAATAATTGATGATAAATTACCAATCAGATTAAAAATAATTTTAATTGCCCCCCCCCCCGACACTGCTTGGATACAGCAACCATGATCCGGCCCGAATGTGAAACTCGCTTAACGCGCCTCATCTGGGCTGGACTCGGTTGACCACTCCGGCACCGAACGTCAGCCTCGACAGGCCGCATCAGGGCCGAAAGGTTTGCCGAGTCAAATTTCTAGTCGGGATGGCTTTATTCAGTCAACCTTATTGTTAGATGTGTATCAAGTATAAATCAATATGCAAGATTGATGCAAAATGCTATCGATATATATTGTTACGGAATCGAATGGTTTAATCTATCCTCTTCCCCTCTTTTGTAAAATAAAAAGAAAGTTGATTGTCATTGTTTAATGTTTCGGAATAACTTTATGTGTGATCCACTTTTATTCTATGATTGATTCTGAAGAGCTGTCAATACACCCCTTCGATTTATTCTGAATTATTTCTTAATTAAATACATTTGATGTCAGAAGTGGGATTCGAACCTACGCCCACAATATTCATAATTTCTACATGAGATTTGCAAATTATTTAATTGACAATGCATAAATTTGAAAATTTGGAGTGCCATAGATTCGAACTCGCGTGGAGTACCCCTACTAGAAGTTTCACTCGGCATGCCGGATCTAACGCCCGCCGAATTCGATGCGGGTCTCGGTTCTCGTTCGGCATGCCGCATACGACATGCCTTGTTAGGGCCACAAAGGGGCCAGATAGGGCATACCCCATTCGGCAAGCCGGATCCAGCGCGAGTCTCGTTTTTTGTTAGGCATGTCGGGTGAAGTATTCATCTAAGTCCCGTACGGCCAACCTAATTCGGCCCTGATCAGGCCCAGATAAGGCATGCCGTGCGGGACTTGGAGAAATTTTCATTGAGAAAAAAATTTTAATGGGAGGGGAAAGGGGAGGTAGGGGTTGGAGGGAAGGTGAGATGATTAGTGGGGAAATCATACTGATTGACTCGTTGTAGGGTCAATTCAATGGTATTCACCATTGCGAGTACTGTTGATATCCGCAAAAGTGATGTTCGTTTTCAAGAATGATACGGTGGGCGAGTGGATAAGGTACAGAACTGCGGATCAAGAGGTTCCAGGTTCAAGTACTGGTCGGGTAATATTTTTTTTTTGTATTCTTGACCTTGCCGTCCCGGAACCACCATTTATTTATTTATTGTTTATTTTCGCATAGTGAATCAACTTATGATTAATAATTAATTAATCAATAGAATATCATCCGGCAAATTTCCGGTCAACATCATCCGGCCCGAACCTGAAAAACGCGTAACGCTTTTGGTCCGGGCCGAATCCGGCTGAACGAGCTAGCACCGAACATTACACTCAGCATGCCTCATCAGGACCGGAAGGTTTGGCGAATAAAATTTCTAGTAGGGACGATACCCCGTCACCACCTTTTGTACTCAAACCCATATGTAGTTGACGTATTAGCATGAGGTCACATATCCGGTGATCATGGGAAAAGTTATGAGTAAGAAATAGACGGAGAGAAAAGTCGGGGAAAAATTCTAGTGCTCGGCACCAGAAACGAGGCGCAAACTGCCAAACTCCCATATTTTAATCGAAATAAGAATAAAAATTCTAGATCAGCATGGAAATTTTGCTGTAAGTTGATCAAGTTTTGCAAAAAAGCACGAGAAAAATTCTAGAGCTGGCACTCGAAAATTTCCCGGTGTGTCAATTTTGTGGGGAATTCCGTAGAAAATTGTGGGAAAAACTTGATTAATTCTTGGTAACATTAGAAATTTTATTGTGCAGTTGGAGAATTTTTTTAGTGCTAACACTGGATTTTTTGCCATTCTGCGTATCCTCGTACGTGTCCGCGCGACATCTGCAACGTTCGGCTCGCCGAAGTGAGTCGAACAGCTGCACTCGGGGTCCCGAGTGGAGAGTTACAAATGGCGTCTTCAACGTCGGGTAACGTTAGCGCGTGTTCTGTGACAATCAGGGATTATTGGGCTTATTTTTCTTGGAAAGTATGATTAACCATATCAAATTTGTGGGAAAAAAAAGTGCGAAACAACCGGTCGTAGAAATTGTTGAAAATTACTGATATTATTCAATGATGACGTTTTAAGATAATGTAATTCCCTGTAATCGTGGAACAAATGCAATAAAAAAAATCTATAAAAATAATTCGTTGGCTTAAGGCTCATTTTTGTTGATACTGTAGTACATTAATTTGAATAACGTTGATGTTATCAATAAATAATTAAGGGGAAACAAAATTGAGGCCGGGGAAAATTTTTTTGTCTGTCGAGTAATTTTTCGTTTACCGATAAAGAAGATTTCATGATGAAACGACAAATTTTCTAGTGCCGAAGGGGAAATTTTCATGTGCTGGCACATTGCGCCTCAATTCTAGTACAGCACTAGAATTTTTCCCGGAATTTCTCCACAAAAATTCTCGGACTTTTCTCTTCGTGTATAGAAAGCCATTGAAACAAAGATCAGTTTAGTCATAAATGTAGGAATGTTATGATAGTTATATCGATTACCGTAGGAAAGAAATCGATCAGAAGACTAGTAAAAATTCGAAGCTGAAAACGTTTATTGGAACTGTCTGCATTCCTCACATTTTTTTTTTCATTTGAAGTTTTACGGTTTAATGCTCCAACGTGGCTGGTTTTCTCAATATTTCACTCTCATAAAAACTTGCTTCATGTCTATCTTATTACATTTCAAGAAATATTGTCGTTCGATGAAATCTCAGGGTCATATTTGATTAAAATAAAAATCAAAAGCATTATAGAGAAAGTACACATTTTCTGAATATATATTTATATGTCACCAGCGATATACCGTGAGGGCGTCAGTTCTTGGACGGTTAAGGGTAACTCGACCATCAATAACCGATTCTTCATTTTTTTTTTTTCATCAAATATGAAGTTTGCGGTTTCCATAGTCATTTTTGATGTTTTTGGGACAAGAACACGTTTGATTCTTATTAAAAAACTTTGGAGTTCGATAAATATTTGTTAAAACAAAACACAGCTCCCCGGATTCAGTTCTCGGACGCCAAAAATTGACCCACTTCAGTTCTCGGACGACATGAATCCAGTTCTCGGACGAAGTGAATGAGAGGGGTTTGGGAGAAGGAAAAATATAGGAAATCAAGGGTAAAGAATATTTTTGACAGATCTATTCTCATTCCAATAGCCATAAACTTATTACACACTGAATGATAATCATGAGTAACCATTATTATTATGAATTAAGAGTAATTGAGCCAAGAGATTTCATCAGCTTGTGAACGGAATTCTGCAATTGATCCTTAGTGACGGCAAACCCCCTATTAGCCATATAGCGAATCCATTCTACCAGTTTCTTCTCATAAAATTCTCCCACAATACACTCAGGGCCAGGTCTGTTGATCCCAGCTTTTGTCTTGCCATTTGCCTTGTCGTATAAGGTTGACTTAAGGATATTATATTCTTTGCTGAGTGATCCCAAAGATCTTTCTATTCTGATCGCCGTCAGAACACTTTCTAACTGCTCAGAAGTATACTCTGGTGCTTTTGATTTTCTAGGTCGCGAAAGCGTCGCAGGCTGAAAGAGTCGAAGAATGGATGATTTTTTTTTGTTATTATTCTTGGGAATCATAATTTTTTTTTTAAAACGTGAGTAGAATGTCTCCATAAGAATAAGAGCACTAACAGGGATGAACGCCTGTATGAATAAATTTAATGAAAAAATGTAGCGCTTTCTCTGAGATTTTTTTTTCAGCAATTTTAGCAACAAAAACGAATAAAAATTTAGCAGAAAAAAATTCTAATATGACACCTATCAATTTCATTAAACATCTCAAAATCTATTTACTTTTTTCAAACCGAATATCTCTTGGACAAATGAAACGGTAAAATTAGATAAAATTCTATATAAATGGTATAAAAAACGAATAGAATTTTCCAATAGAATTCTAATGGAACTCCAAGAGAATTCTCATAGAATTCCACTAGAAATGCAATAGAATTTCTCAGAGAAAGTGCTAAGTTTTTCTGTCAAATTTCTTCATGCGTGCGATTGCGGTTAAGCACATGGATAAACAAGTCGGAGAACTGAACCCACCTCGCCTTTGATGGATGCAGATCTCAGACCTTCAATTTCTCCAATAATTTATCTATTTTTTTAAATTGTCCACATCTATTTTTATTCGAAAATTTACCTTCAACTCATAAAAACCGATTATAAACAATTTTTCACTTACATTTTGTTGTTAGATCCTTAAGAAGCACAGAGGGCTTTCACCGTCCGCACACTACATAACACTCCACAAACCCCCCTACTGTGTGAACCCTCAAATAAATATAAGTGTAATAATTCTGTACACTTGGTGAAATATTAATAAATATTGCAATTTGGGGAGAATTTATTCTACTTTTGGAGAAAATAACAGAAAATGGCCGTCAAGCACTATGGATATGCAATTAATTTGAAATTCAATCGTAAGAGTGCTCTGCGTCCGAGATCTGAATACCGTCCGAGAACTGACGTCCTCACGATATATCCCCAATATGCAGTTCTTTTTCTTGAAAGAAAACCAATATTTCCGAATCCATTAGCATTCTCAATGTTCAAGCAAAAGATCATGAGTATCACAGTGTATAAATCTCTTGTAAATTATCAGAATTCCCCCCAAAGAAACCACGCCTTTAAATCAAATCAAACTCTTTATTTAAAATTTTCAATCTATTCGATGGATTCAGATAAACTTTATTTGAATCAAATATATAATTTCTGTGGATGTGAAGGCTATTGACGAATACCTATTAAGGGTATTACGAGTACAGAAAATAATCCGCCTGACATGAAAGCCCCAACTCGTCCTTACTTCCTCATTCTCATCATTTAATCTGTTCACTCATCGATGCAAAAAATCATGTTACAATAAGTAAATCTCCCCAATGAATTGTCGCCGCCAATGAATTATCCAATCTTGATAGAATCCAATTACTCAGGACGATTAATCGAAAGAGGAAACATTGCATCCGGTAGTTAATCAACCAAACCAGCTCTGGAGACTTAGTTCTGCCTCTTTGGAAACTGAATCATCTCGTGGTATGTCAAACTCAATTCCTACCAACTTCCTAAATTGTGAAGGAGTATTAGCAAGTATTTAGAAATTGGTCCATGACGATACAGCAATCAAATAATTCAATCATCCACTTTACGAACGTTATAATTTAGAAAGAGAGTAATTTAGAAATACCTTCTGAGTATGAGAATATTGTTAACTACCAAAAATTTAGTTACCAAAATATTTAATATTTACTCGCATCAATCACAGTAGTTCTATCCCAGGAACTAATTAATGATTGAAGAACATTGCGTCACTGAATGAAAAGGAAAATTACAAGTTAAAACACTTTTACTCTCAAGTCTTTACATAACTAAGAAGTTTCAGACTTCTTCCTCGCCTATAAAGAATCGATAGTGCTTCTTAATTAACCGATTCGAACTTTTTTGCTTACATCAGGAGTTGGCGAAGAAATATTTCCTTTCCGTGAACCTGATTTTTTTCTCCTCTTTTCTTCATATTTCTTGGCAATTTATTTCGTTCACTAGAAACTGTTTTAACCCCGTTTCTCATAGATATAAAATTGATAAGTTACGAAGCATTTCCCAAGGATTGATAACACGGTTGAGCGATTGCTGTAATTAATCAAGGGAATTTTCCTCATCCAAATGGCAGCCAATAGAATGCACTATTCGACTGTTATTTCATATAGTCAACACGGTATTCAGCTGATAATTTTTGATAATTCAACTGGTAATTTTCCATGTTGACTATATTTGTAGAAAACAAAAGATTCCGTGCACTGAGAGAAAAATCTGAAGTTCGATTTACAATAAGAAAATAGTTGAGGCAGTTTTGGTGAACGACACGATTTTTTTTGTATGCGGCACATAAAATTATAGTAACTTCACAATCGTAATTTTTGCAAATCAAAATGCAGTGAAACTAACCAAAGTTCAAAAGTTCCACGACAAATCTATTGTGAGTAGAACTATAAAATAGTTGCAATGACTACATTCCATTGTAGTAATCACTTCCCCGGCTATAGTTACCGTAACCCATGCAAAATTGTTGAGGACTTTTTGACTATAGTTCGATGGTGATGGAATATAGTCAGAACAATCATATTTTTCTCTCAGTGTGGTCGAGTGAACTCCTGGTTGGAACTATCAGACGGATTTTGTCTCATAGTGCAATTCTTTTGGCCGACATTTGGATGGGAAAATTCCCTCCCGAATACTCCTCGAGCTTCAAAATTAATCCAGTAATTTCCTCAAGGTTCCTGAAAAACTTGAGTCCTTCGTTTGTTTGCAACGAACCTATCAGGAATAGCTCGATAATTTTGAAGCTCTCGTGGTATTACTTGCGGTAAGTACACGTGTAGAAACTCAATGAATTCTTTTCACTTTGTTATTGAATAGAATTTTTGTTGTGATGACATGCGGAGATCTCAAATATCATTCAAGGTATACTTAGAAATTCTATTATTCTTTGTGATATTTGATGAAAAAATATTTGGATTTATTTCTTAATTATAATAATTCTTCAATGCATTTTTCTATTTGAGTAATAACAAAATTTCCAACTGAAACATTTCTTCCGAACGAATTCGTGATTTTTTTGTTTCAATGACTTATCTATTGGCGCGATGAGTACCAATTGAATCACTTATTTTTTTGATCTAATTCATGTCTTCATACGAGTAAATGAAAAGACACTTTTTAGTACGAGATGAAAGTAACAGCAGTGATAAAAAAAAGTTACTTGGAGCTCTTCATTCCTTGAATGGCATCGGTGTCGAAATTTCTGTACTTTTTTATGACCATTATTAAACAATGATGTTATCGCAACTTTCAAAATCAAATGAGAACAGGAGCCTAAACATCATCAAATTTCTTCCTCGACAGACGGATGATACATTTTCGAAAAATAAGACTGAACGGAATTACCGACTGAACATTAATAGCCGATACACTTGAATCTGGCTATACTGCTGGAAAAAATTATAATTTCATTGACAGTTTAGAAGGTAGTAATTTCCAGGAGAGTTACGTTAAATTCCACTTGGGAAGGAAAAAATAATGAATTTCCGAGTTTACAGTAAATTCAAGGAATTTACGATTTTTGAACAGTAGCATTATTTCAATTTTCAAACAAAACATGAATGTTCAGTGCCAAATTCGACTAATTAGATATTCAAGAATATATCCACTTGAATTTTTCTGATTTCCATGAATTTTTATGGAATAACTGAACTGAAATTTATGGTTGCCATTGAATTTTTCCTGAAATTCTGAATTTTCAATAGCAAAATTCCTTAGCATTTTAGTCGAACTGTCACGTGATAACTATTCATGAAAAGTGTACCGGAAATTTTAGTCAAAATTTTTCATCAATATGTATGATACCTTAATGGAGTCTAGTAGACAAACATCATGAAAGAAAGCAACGGAAAACTACAACTTTGTGATTCAAGAGTATAAAAACCCTATCATCAAAGCCCGGAATCTCCTGCCATCAAAGTTTATCCATCGATGGAGAACAAAAAGCAAGGAAATTTTGCGATATCATCAGCTGTTTTCACTGTGCTCATTAGAGTGAGAAATCCACTGGAGCCATTTTCGTCCCATCCTTTAGATAAATCGTTTTTTTTTCTTTTTATTCGCAATCACTCCACCATGAGAGAAGAAAAAAAAATAAAATCAACTCTTTCAACAACGAAGAGAAGAAAATTGTGAGAGGACAGAGGGAGGTAGGAAACCAGACATCGATTTAATAGTAACGTTGAGTTGATCGGGTTATCGAGGAGACACTTGGCACCTTGAATTTCTCCAGAATTTCACGAGGAGTCTCAAAGTATGTCACGCGTCAATGCACTCCAATGCACTCCCATACCCGCACCTGTTGATCTCATTTTCACCAAAATTTGAAGATGAAAGAATTATTTTCTATTGCAAAAGAAAATTAATTTTAGGTTTTCGATTAAGTTATTTACCAATTTGTTTTTCTAAACAAATTTGGTCATTTTCAGAGAACGTCTTCGAAATTCACTCTCCTACAATTATTCACTGCCAAGATGATTGTATGCGCAGAAAGTATACAAGGAGAAAAAAAATCCAGGAAAATTACTGTGCCAGCACGGTAAAATGGATTCATTTGGACTGACCCGGAACAATTACCATGCCAGCACCGGAAGTTTTGCTGTGGAGTACAAGAATTTTTCACTGTAAATCCGAGAAAAATTTCTGCAGCGCACAGCAGAAATTCCAATGCTGGCAGGGGAATTTTTCCCGGTCGATCCAAATGCACCTATTTTTCCGTGCTACCACAGTAATTTTTCTGGATTTTTTTTCTCCGTGTATAAAATTAAGCAAGACCATATCCGCCACACTCGAAAATTTAATTAAATTTGAAAACAAATGAAAATCTATGACGTAGTGGACGAAAAAATCCGGCGAACAAAATTTAAATATGATGCAGGCCGTTGGAATAGTATATTTCAGGACGAGTGCCATGGGATTTTTTTACTCGCGTGGAGTTGGTGCCGGAGCCGAAGGCGAGGACTGGTCAACCACGCGAGTGCATAAACCCCATGTAGTCCATACGCAATACCCCCTTCCCGTGGTCACTGAGAGGGTGGTCACTGAGATGTTTTCGAGGGTGAGGAATCTGAATCCGTTGGTATTTTTTACCAACTCCTGCGCAATCAATTGTTATTAACAATTTTACCCCCTTTTTTAGTGAACAATTTTTCATGATTGGTTGATTAGTTCTCGAGATATCGACGAATGAGTGAGCGCGGTCGGGTGGTGCGAGCGCCGGGGAGCCCGGGGAGTACCGAAGGGGATTTAAGAGAGGCAAAATAAAATACTCTCAACATTTTTTGATTCCTGGAACCATTCGGGGGATCGGATACTGCGAATCCTTGCAATTGGAGCCTTTGTATAGTCATTGAATTTCGGTTATTCTAGTTTTAACTGGTGTAAACGCGAAAAAAAGAGAGAATATATCAGTTGTTCTCGGTCCGTGGACGAGAGCTGTTGGTTTTCTTTAACGTTTCAATTCCCTCAGTTTTCGTGAAGTAATATATCGTCAGTAACTCAATAATCTGTAATAATTTATAGAGTGATATGATTGCAGGTTAGTTAACTAATACACAATTTTTCTGAGAGTAGGAAAATCGATTGAATATCGAAATGTCAGTACGATTCTTTTATTTTATAGAAAACTCATAATCAGTGTAAATCAGGGACTACTGGCGAGAAAACAATGGCAGGTGATAGTCACATAAAAAAAGTCAACCAGTGCATCGTTTGTGGATCATCTGAACAGACAATAAGTAATAAAAATGGGTGTGATAAGATCAGGGAAGCTGCTCAAAAGCGCCAAGATGTTGTGCACGCTAGAATTCAAGGATTGTCTTCAAGCAATCAAAAATTTCATTATCATCTGTCAGACCAGTGTTACCATCATTATATATCAAAAGTAAATGTAGATCGTGTAGTCAGAGAGAGGAGTTCACAGACAAAGAGAAAATCTGGGGTTGCGACTAAGAATAGAGGGGTGGGTGATGGAGAAAGAAGAGTGACGAGATCACAAGCACTGCCGAACCTCACAGACGAAATACGATGTGTCATTTGCAATCATGTTCGTGTTGGAAATATCTGTAAACTATACACAATACGTGAATATGGAGCTGCAAAAGAGTTTTTGAATATTTTTCGAAATGTGACTGATGAAGTTAATATTAGAATGTCACTGCATGATAGTCCAGAACGGATAATGGCAGCGGATATTTACTATCACGATAAATGCATGCGCTCATACAAACAGAAAGCCATTATGAGTGCAGAAAGAGAGGTTGTAGAAAAGAGACGTTGTGCAGGACAACGGGGAGGGGGGAGAATCTATCCAGTGGGAAACGACCGTGAAGGATTTCCTACGTAATCTAGAAACGTCTTTGCTGGCAGGTAAAACGTTTATCATCACAGATATCTGTAATACCATAAATTCCTTATTGAAATCTCCACTAATAATTGACAACAAACTTGTGAGGAGGTATCTCATCGAGGTTTATGGTGAGAACATCAAGTTCGTTGCCCAGAGAGAAGTAAATAAGTCAGATATTATTTTTCATGCACATACTCCGGTGGAAAGTATTATCAAAGAATATTGTGGAAGGGATATATTATAAGAGATATATTATAAGAGAATCTGGTAAAATCCTACGAGACACTCTTTTAAAAGAACATTTCGATCTTGGTGATAGATTCGGTGATGCTAATGATTTGAAAGAATCGTGGAATAATATGAAATTTCCTCCTCCGTTTGTCACGTTTTTTTCAACATTTTTTAATGTTTCACCCGTTGAACTCTCAGAAGTACCTGACTCCAATAACAATGATCTAGATGATGAAACCTTCGACTGCGATAAACAACGGAAAACTAGTTCATCTTTGAGGATTTTGAAAATCTGGAGCTTGTATCAGACCATGTATTTTATCATGTATGGAGGAAAGAAGAAGCTCCCACTTCACGTAATGGTGGGACTCTCCGTTCATGCTATGAGTAGGAATTCATCTCTCATAAAAACCCTCAATCGCGCAGGGATGAGTATTTCCTATGACGATGTCCAAAGATATCGTGCAGTTTTAGCAACATACACAGTAGAAACTTGTGACGACGGTACTATTCCTATTCCTGTTCATTTGGATAAATCGAAGTATACAACTGGCGCGTTTGACAATTTCGACCACGAGGAAGTGATGAACTCTGGGATGAATGGGATGCATGATACCGTCTCAGTGTTGTTCCAGGATGAATCACCGAACGTATCGCGTAAACCGAAGGTATCCGAAACACAGGTGAATCGTCTTAATCGAACATTTACTGCAGAATTAGCGCGCCAAGAGCTTAAAGGATTCTATAATCCCAAAACACCGATTGTCATCACGTCAGAATGTCCAATAAGCAAAGTTAACATCCTACCACATCTGTACTCTCAAATTCGTTCAGAGGATCTCATTTGGTCTTTATCACGACTCGATTGCTCCCAAGAGACGTTACCAATGTATCAGAGAGAATTCCAGCCCATCCCTGGTCGGTCTGGTTTCAATGCTCTACTTCTCAAGGATTCACGCCCAAAACAAGTGGTCGGATTCTTACCAATCCTCCCACATCCTGTGACGGAATATTCGACTGTGTATACAGCTCTATGTAATTTTAAGAATGTCTTAGGCCAATTGAACCAGCAATCACTCGCGATTTTCTGTGATGAAGGAGTTTATCGCATTGCCAAGCACATACAAATATTACGTCCGGGAGAATTGAAAGATATTGTGCTAATGCTAGGTATCTTCCATTTAACAAAAATCGCCATGACTTGTATAGGTAAACATCTGCGTACAAGTGGTGCTGAGAGTATATTCATAGAAACAAACATCTATGGGAAGAATACAACCGAACAAGTACTAAATGCTTCTAATTATGCGCGTTCAGTCAAAGGTTTGTCTCTCTTGGGAGAGGCGTTACGACAATTACAGCTGCAGGCGTATTTTGAGGAGTATGGCATCGATTCACATGAAATCATACTCGGGGATATTGATACACTCAAAATAGTGATGAGAGAGAAAAACTTCTCTGAAGAACAAGCAATTTTCGATACCTTGAATAATGGAATCGATTCTTTCGCTAATAGCTTATCCCAATTTATCGCGAAAAGGAGTGAAGAGTCGCAATTGTTCAGATACTGGAGTTGTATAATACAGATGATTCAAATTTTGCAAAATCTTATACGCAGTGATCGTACTGGTGACTGGGATCTGCACGTACAGACGTTTAAACTCATGTTACCTCTATTCCTCACATTCGATCGTTCTAATTATGAATACTGGGCTCCTCTATATTATAATGACATGTTGTCATTACATGAGACCCACCCTGAGATGTACGCTGAATTTGTGAATGGACGGTTCACCGTCAAGTAATCTAATAAGTCCTTCATTTCAGTAGCTACGAATCAATGCCTGGAACAGACGATTAATCGTTCCCAACGTAGTACCAGTGGTATCATTGGCTGTACACGTTTTAAAGAGTGGATTGCAGCTTGGGGTTTGACCCACCACGAAGTGCAAGCTGTAGTTGATTTATATCGAGAAATAACTGGTATTACAGATGACTATGAGCCTCAAACACATCACGAATTATCGCCAAGAAGCATCAATGAGACAGAGAATATGGTGGCTGATATTATTGACTATATAAATAAACACATAAATCCTTTCATGCCAGGTTCCCAGTGTCTTCGTAACATAATTACACAGAGGGTCGTGAGTGAAAAAACCGCAGAAAGTATTTTGAAAGTGTTCCAGCATAGTTGTGAAGTTTGGGCAAAATTTTGTAAAGATAGATTTGAGGACAAACGGACATCTATTTCATCTTCAGTACCCCGAACTAATTTTCCATCGTTTGAGGATGCAGCGAAGATACCCACACCAGTTCAAAAAAGCAAGACTCTACTGCAAGACACCAAGTCCGCTCAGTGGATGATCGATATTGCAAGAGAACGAGGCTATGACTTGAAAAAACTGTCCACTCATGAGCTCATCGAATTCAATTGTTTATTCGAACACGATGGGACAATTAAAAAGGAGAAAGCGAAGAGTACGCTCACTAATGAGTTGCTGAAGAATCTTGAGGGTGAAACATGGAGTTTACCGTGGAGTAGTGGAGAGTTGAAGTTGATAGTGGATGTTATGTTACACTGTAGAAAAATACGATGCTCACAAACAGAGACTTTCAAGGATCTGGCGGTGGCATTTTGTAAATCGATAAGTCCTGCTCAATCGAATCAGTTCATTGAGATTGACTTCGTGTTTGATTCCTATTTCGATCAATCCCCAAAAACTGAGGAACGTACGCGTCAAGGTGCTGCAGAATCGATTGCTATCCACGAAATCAGTGAGAATCTTCGGTTACCAGCTCTAAAAGAACCATTCTGGAGTAACAAAGAGAATAAGATCCTGCTTCAGAAGTTTTTAATGGCCTATATAGTGACCAATGGTGATATGATTTGGCCTGGCGTTGAATTGATTTTCAGCAGCATTGAGGAAGACCCATGCGAGTCAAATGTCCCTCTATCTTCGGTAAGCCTCGAACGTTTGAACACCCATGATATTGAGGAAGCTGATGTACGGATTATGGTACATTTAGCACATACAGCAATGAGAGGTCGGAAGAGAGTAGTCATAACATCCTGTGATACTGACATCGTTGTTCTCGGGCTTCATTTTTACCATCATTATCAAAGAGACGGAATGGAGGTATTCTATATTTCCCAAAATTCATTCTTATTTGATATTAACACATCTGTTCACCTCTATAGGAACTTTGTATAACTGTAGGGTCAGGAGCTACGAAAAGGACAGTTCCTCTCCACATTCTTGCATCCCGCTTAGATCCCATTTTACTTCAAGTTCTCCCAGCGATGCATCATTTGACGGGGGCTGATTACACCAGTAAAGTGGGACAGGGGAAACGACGCGCCCTGAACACTCATCCAGAGAACTACCTCATGAACTTTGCATGCGGTATCTTTACTTTCTTCATTCTTATTATCATTTTATTATCATCATTACTTTGTCTGCCCTCGATCACTCTAATATTTACCTGCAGGGATCTATAATCGACTCAATCATTGTTTTCCTCATTACGATTCAATCATTTTCTGCATATCCTTACTACAGGTACATCTAATGATGAAATTGAAGAAACACTGGTACGGGCTGAAGAGTATTTATTACAAGTTTGGCAAAAAGGCAACTCGTGTACGACTTTCGACGAATTTCGTCACTGGGCATACCTTCATTCACCTAAGTTTACCATAAGAGAGTTACCACCTATGTCTAAATCGATGCGTCTGCATGCTTTACGCTCTTTTTTTGTCACTTATAATCAAATCCAATGTCTTAATCCTATGAGAGAAAAATTGAATCCTGAATTATGCGGATTCCAGAAAGTCAATGGATCTCTTAAACCCAGCATGATAGCTAAATCAATTCCTCCAATGGCTGAACTTTTGCCCCCTTGTACATGCACAAACTGTTCACGTATCTCATGTCGTTGTCGAGACAAGGGACTAGCTTGCATTGCTCATTGTGGATGCTCTATCTCCAATAGTTGTAAAAATCCTAACAAAAAAATATAACATTTTTCACAAATATATATATATATTCGCTCTTATCAATCTTTCCCTTATCATCTCTAGTGCTATGAAATAGTATTCCAGGATTCTAGAAAGTAATAAAAGTACAGAGACGCGCGTCGTGACTACCCCGGGCTCCCAAGCGTACGCACCACCCGACCGCGCTCACTCATTCGTCGATATCTCGAGAACTAATCAACCAATCATGAAAAATGAAAAATGGATTTACGCGAAAACAGAAGAGGAACAATTGTTATGTAAGACTTTTTCTTGTACCATCTACGATTTCCCCAACAAATCATTTGTTCACTAAAAAAGGGGGTAAAATTATTGATAACAATTGATTGCGCAGGAGTTGGTGAAAAATACCAGCGGATTCGGATTCCTCATCCTCGAAAACATAGAATCCCATCATAAAATTCCCCCGACCTCTCAGTGACCACGGGAAGGGGGTATTGCGTATGGACTAGTAGTGATTTTCAATGTTATGAGTTTGGGGAAGGGCCAATGCTACTCCCCAGACGAGGAAAAGTGACGGTCAGCACAGAAAAAATTATTGCTGAACATAGTAAAAATTGAGAGTCGGTATAACAGAAAATGGTAGTATAAAAATAAAATTTAAATAAAAGTGACGAGTAAAATTTAGGAAGATGGATTCCCGGATTTTTTTCCCCCGAAAAAATTCTCTTTGAAAAAAATCGCCGTAGCAAATTCCCCAGAAAACAAATTCCCGGAATTATTTTCCCTTCCGAATGCAAAAAACAATTACACATTACCAATGTCAATTTTATTGATTACCTCCTTCAATCTTCGAAGACACGCCAGATGAGACTTCAACTTTTTCAATGGATCAATAATAAATAAATTACGTTACGGCAATAAATTAATTGTCAACATTTTCGAACCAATTCCCCCAAATAATTCGAATTAATCTTTTGCCCCACTAATCAATGAATCTTCATTAACAAGCACTCTCGTCCTACAAAGTCGCAGATTCATAAAAAAAACATTGACAACATTCAACGAAACATCATCTTACACCTTACTACCAAAACAATTCATTTGAAAAGAAATACACTTCCAAACAAACAATCATGCTCAGGGGAAATTATTCTACCTTGTTGATGTCTCAGCCATGTAATATCATGTGTAACTTGGAGGGGTAACGAGAATACTTTCCAACATTCACAACAAAAATGAAAATTATATTTTTTATTTTTCATTTTTGCCGGAGATTTTTTTTTCGGTGATTTTCAGGGGAAAATATTCCGGGACAATACACGGAGAGAATTTTTTTAGAAAAATTCTAGTGCTAGCACGGGAAAAGAGGCGCAAAGTGACGGCCAGGAAACAATTCCAGTGCCGACACTAGAAATTTTATTGGGGAAAACGTGAATTTTTTACCGTATTTCTGTGAAAATTTCACAGAAGTCCCCAGAAATTCTACCAGAAATACCAAGAAATCTTACATTAACAGCACTAGAATTTTTCACAATTGGTGAGTTGTGATTTTTTCGAATACTCGTACTAGAATTTTTCCAGAAAATTTCTCTCCGTGTAATTCCGGGGGAATGCTCAGAGGAGGGATTTTTTCCACGGGAAATTTTTCCGGGGGAATATTTTCCGGGAAATTTTTTCGGGAAAAAAATCCGGTCACCGGAAGATAAACATGATTTTTGACTTCGTCGGTTAAAAAAAAATATTTCCCGCCCTTTACAAAATGAATATTTGTGGTAGAGAACGAGAGAGAGGGAGATTTTATAAATAACCGAAGTGAAAAATCATATTTAATCTTCTTTATCATCCTTGAAAATTTTCTCAATAATTTTGTTCCACGTATATATATTCTGAAAAAGAGAGGGGGAGGGGATGAAGTATTGATAGCATGGTCGATGGATGGACGAGATTCCAAAAATTGAATCGACGCTCTCACCGTTCTCTGGAGTTGGAATTTACTAACCAGTTATAGAATTTACTAGTCAACATGGTAATTTCTACGATTTCATCGAATAAAAAGTGGAAAGCGCAAGAGTATAAGCCACAGTTTTAAATTGTAAAAAAACATATTTAGACGTAGTAAAAATTCATACCCTTTGAGTAATTTTTCTTCCTTCAATAGTAAAATCTGGTTAAAAAAAAGCAAAGTGTTTTCAACATTTTTTAAATTTATTTTTTCGTCCGTACATTTTATACCGTTTGTTCCGCGGTTTGTCTGTTAAAGATTGCTATGTTGAATCGTAAAAAAGTGAATTTAACATCGCAAACATTTGGTTAAAATAAATCACATTTTAAAGTTCTTTCGGTGTGGCCCTCGATTGCTATGTGCACATAGTAATTTTTAATTCCATAATTTGTCCATGTAATAAACAACAGTAATTATAGAAATAGTACGATTTTGCTACCCAATTGAAGCTTTTCAATCGTTCAAATTTAAGTTTTGGATTTGTAGGGTTATATCGACCCATTACGATCCAAAAAATTCGAAAATGCAATTTTTAGATCATGTCGGTACGTATGTCTGTATGTGCATGTTCATGTAGCAAAGTTTTTAATCGATGGAATTGATTCATTTTTTTGTCAAATGTAGCTTCGGTTGAGCCTCTATTCCTCGACATTGATTAAAATTCAATTCATTTATTATTTTTTTATGTTTCAATTTTTTTCAAAAATAGGTTGTCCTAAGATGGCTAAAAGAAATCTGAATTCATTGAATGATGACTTGGAAAAATAGTTTGGATGTCCTTTTGATGGAGATCGAGAATGAAAGCGATAACTATCTCTGTTAATTTGAGGTTTATGATTATTTTTGCAAATTTAGAATTTTTCATAAATTTGTGTCTTCAAATTTGGTGTTTCAAATTCATTCAATTACGTATGAACAAAATTTTTGTAATAATAGCTAACTTCTTAACAAAAATAACTATACTATATGAAGAGCAAAGCAATTCCCCACTTGTTTCTAATTAAACTCCAACTCTATAAGCAAACTGAACTGAATGTGAACTATTGGGAATTGATGAAAATAGTTACAGTTAAAAATTATTCTTACTTATTTTCCTCAACTGCAGTATTACCAACGGTTATTCACTTCCACACATTTAAACTTGCTCAACTTTCTTCCATTTTTCCACCTCAATATTGAATTAATCCCACCCCCACAAAATAATCAAAATGGTATCCTCCTAATTCAGCCACAAGATTTAATAGCTCTCATTATAATTATTCTACGTAGATGAGTTCTACGTGACAAAATTCATCCACTCCACTCCAACTCCCCAGAGCCATCAGTGTTTTCCGCCCTACCAGTGTACTGTTATTTCTTCATTTCGTTTGACGATGTATAACAGGTATACAATCAGTGGAAAATCCTATTCCCGTGAGAGCTCTCCCCCGTGCGTTGACGAAAGGCTCCTGTTTTATACACCTCTCGACACTATAGCATTTTGTTTCCTCCTAGCATTGTTTCAAGGAACGTAAATCGACTTGGACTTTACCAACGTAACTGCCTTCTCTATCTACTATCCCTCATTCTCCGTGGGAAGATATACATAATTGCAGTTGGATTCGAGTTATATGTCTAGTTCCATTCAGTATCAACCTGTTTGATATTTCCATGACGTGTCATAGATAGTGTTGCCGCAATACAAGACAAAACAAGAACTTCGCCTCCTCTTGTCTTTTCTTGGAATTATAGGGAAAATCATCATCTTGTCTTGTCTTGGCCCTCTTGGTTTTTTTTTTCAAATATGATTGTTATTGTCAAAGAAGAAAATGAAATTATGTTCGTGAGTAAAAACAATCTTATTTCTTTACTTTCAACTAATCCAAAACGATTATATATGTCATGATTAATAAATGAACAATCTAGTGGTGGTCAACAGCATTTTCCCAAGCTCATGCTTGATCTTGTCTTTTTCGTTTTCATTTTTCGTTTTATGTTACAGAAAAAACTGCGTTTTCTTAAAAAAGCAGGGAGTCATGTAGCATCTCACCTGCAGACGCACACATCTACGTGTTGACCACGGACACAGAGGAAAAGACGATTGACGGGCGAATGAAACTCCCATGCTGTCTAACTTGCTCCCTATTGTGTCACGTGTATATTTCGGATTAATTCCATCTACAGAATTGAGCTGTCTTGCGAATTGAAAAACACCTCAACGAGGCAGTCCGGTACCGACCGCCGAATACTCAGGAGTGAACACCTACTCCTTACATTATCTTTCTTCACTTTTTGGTATATAGTCTACGTCTTGTAAATATACTGTGATTGTTTTATAACTATCGCATTTGTTAGTGAATTATTACATCCCACAACAAACTCGATTTCTGTACCCCCTCCCCAATCTTAGAAAAAATCCCGATTAATTTTCAAGAGGGTGAGAGTCAGCGGTTGACTTATTTAGCGTGTAATAACTCATATGAATGTGTTGCATCACCAGTGCAGTTAATCTGAATAACAGATAGGACTCATCTATTTTGTGAGATGACCCCACTCATCACTTTTTTACTCGGGGACTATCGAATTTCTTGGTCACGTGATGTCTGTAAACTTCTCGTTACAAGAGAATGGTCTTCGGTTTTCACTCGATGTCTCCCCACTCCCAGGTTAATAGATACGAATGGAAAGGTGGTGCAGGTAAATCCGAACAAATCCTAGACGTGACACTTGACATTGACGTGACATTGACACTTGACGAAAATTGTCACAGAAAAGATAACTTGCAAGAGCAAACATCGCAAGAGTTGAACAATGGAGACAGGATGAACAATCTCAAGAGAAAAACGACCACAGGGGTAAAAACGGGAGGCAGCCAGAATAATCAAGCGAATAAATATGAGGCCCTCCGGTTTGGCCCCTGTGATCATTTGACTCTTGTGAATACTCTCTTGACCTCTCTCACGTTTGACCCTGCTGATCATCCTCACTGCCTCTTCAAGTTGGTCTTTGTGCCTGCTTTAAATTGGATTTTTTTCGAAATTTTCTTGACCAATTCTTCTCAAGATATCTTATCTCTTGGGAGATTTCTCTTGTGTTGTCTTGTTTCGACAAGAGTCATAATAGTACATTACGTAACTAGTGCGGAAAGCAGGCGGTTACTCACGAAGGCGGCGCAGCCGCCCGAGTGATACCGCCTGCTGTCCGCACGTGTTGCGTATACTATTTTATATGATAAGTGCGTGATGAAGTTCGGGAGTTGGGGGGGATGAGTGGGGGGTGTGGGGGGCGAAGCTCCCCACAAGAAAAGAGGGTCCAGGGGGCAANTTTTCTTCAAATATCACATCACCAATCAACTCCTCCTCATCAGTAAATAAATCCTCCTCACTGCCTAACTCTTCATCACTATCAGGAATTATACGATTTGGGCTCATTTTATCTGCTACGAAAATCACCTTTTCATTTTTCAGTCATTCCATGTATTCACAATTCGGAGGTTAGATTTCCTTCCTTGTTATTCTCTTGAATAGGTGATGCGCATGCGCGTCATGCGTTATTTCGGGTTTTAGTTGAGTGGGGGTAGGCGCTCGAAACCCACTACTTTCCAGTTGACTATAGTCAACTGAAACCCATGCAGTTACACGCACGTATCATATAAAATTATATCTCTTGTTTTGTCTCCTGTCACGATTGCCTTGTCTTATCTTGTTTCTCTTGTCTCTTGCGGCAACCCTAGTCATAAAATCGTTCAAAAGAGCTTTCAGGATCAAGTATTTTTTTCCTACTGTTAGAGGGTCAAATAATATTTGTAAAGGATTTATGAAAAAAATCGTTGTACACTCGGGAACTTATTCTATTATTGATTTTTTGTCTCAAAGATTTGTAGAACATGAAAAAAAAATTAATTGAGCATATTTTATACCAGAATCAAGTATATGCATAAACCTGATTCAGGAATCAAATATACTCGATTCCAGTATTTTTTATATTCGAATGGGAGATGAGTGTTTCAATTCGAGGATGATTATTTCGTATCAGCTCGGGTTGCACCAAGCGCACTCAAGTGTAATATAAGGGCCAGACACTAAATGTGAGAATATAAAGGTCAACAAGTGGAGGTTAAAAAAGAAATATCGGCATGTTAGAGTCAAAAACTGAGGGCCTGAACATAAAGGCGCAGGTATGAGGGTCAAAATGTTAGGATTAAGAAAAGAGGGTCAGAATATTGGGATAAAAAAATTACGGTCAGAATATAAAAATGAAAAAAGTGGGGCTCAGGTAATGAGGGTTATATAAGGCAAGACTCCGGAATTACTCATTCTAGTTTGTCGCAATAGATCTCGATTCTTGAGACCACCCGGGATAAAAATTTTTAGTCTATTGGATCTCTCCAAGACTGTGAAAGACTAAAATCAGTCTGCCTGGGTCTTCCGTAACCGGTTTCGCGTTTCGGAGAGTCTTTGGTGAGAGACTCGAGTCTATCTGAATCTTCGCCAACACGGTAGAGACTAGAGTCTCTCATTGAAAGATAGGGACTTAGAATTTTCGGGACTGATAATCAGGATCTCTCTAAAATTAATTATTGATTTATTAATTCTTAATTAAATAGACACTGGAGGAAGTATAATATAGTACAAAGGATGGATGGGGGGGGGATAATAAATTGGACGACGGAGCAAGATAAGATAATCTGGTGATCGCGAGTGATGGACNCCCTCATATTAGCCAGACTCACCCATTTTACCCCGCTATCGATTTTACCCGATCATCCCCCTAAACACCCGTATTTAATTTACCTGCCGCCCAATTTACCCCTCCGGCTAATTAGCCTGTCATTTAGTTCACCCCATTTTACCCCACAATCTGAGCAGTGAATAGCATTCTCGTCCTGTTTACTCGGAAATTCAATTCTACACTCGACCATCTAATTGCATTCCATCATTCAATTTACCCAACCATAAATAAAAAAATTAGAAAAGTAAATTGAAAAAGTACAAAAATTGAAAAATTAAATTAATTCGCTTTCGGATTCAACCCCTACTCCAAGTCACCCCGTTATCCCATTTTACCCCACTGTCGGAGTAACTCACCGTTCCGGCTTACTTTATGGATTCATTTAACCGCTATCCCATTTTGCCCCACTCTAACTAACTTGCTTTCCCGTTTTACCCCACGAGTAAATGGCACAACTGCTGTCCATTTTACCCCGCTGTCCAGTTGGTTCACTCCACCCCAGTATCCCATTTTGCCCCATTTAATTCCAGTTTCCCTTATCATGCGCGCCTCTCCGTTATCCCATATTACCCCATTGTTCACCTTCATCAATGCTTCCCCTATCTCCTCCTTCTCAATAATTGCGCATATCAAGCGAAAAAAAATTTGACTCGCCACAAGCAGCTGTACAGCGCAGAAAATACCGGGGTAACCTGCGATCACTGAAGCTAAGCAGTAGCGAGTTGGGTTAGTAAAAGGATGGGTGACCGAAAGGGAACACGGCGGATGACCGGGAGGGAACATCTGGAGAACCGCTGAACCGATTTCTTTTTTTTTTTTGTTTTATAATTGTTCAATTTGTGAATTAACTACTATTAATATTTTCAATTATTTTCCAATAATGAAATTGATGGAGTTATTAGTGATTAATTAATTATTGAGATACGTAAGAGACGCGGAGCCTCTCGCCGAGAGACGCTCGGTAACAGTCTCTCGGCAGTCTTGCTGCGTCTCCCACGCAGAGTTTCTCAAAAGTATGGCTACCGGCGCTGAGCCATACTCTCTCATAGACGCAGACGCGAGTCTTGCAGACCCCAAAAAGACTCAAATTTTTCATCCCGGGTGATTATCAGTCACGAAAATTCTAAGTCCCTATCTTTCAATGAGAGACTCTAGTCTCTACCGTGTTGGCGAAGATTCAGATAGACTCGAGTCTCTCACCAAAGACTCTCCGAGACGCGAAACCGGTTACGGAAGACCCAGGCAGACTGATTTTAGTCTTTCACAGTCTTGGAGAGATCCAATAGACTAAAAATTTTTATCCCGGGCCGATCACTAAATTATCCCATCTTGCTCCGCTGTCCAACTCATTAGCCCCCCCCCCCAGCCATCCCCTGTACTATATTACATTTCCTCCAGTATCTATTTAATTAATAATTGTGGGTGCCCACATGAAAAGGGACCACTTTGACGTTATTGGAGTTATGTATGTTCCAATAATCTTGCCCAGATTTTTCACATTTTGAGCCCAAAATCAACCCGATAGAATGTAAACTGACGTCAGTATAGACGATCAAAAAAACAATTTAACATTGGTTTAAATGGGAGATGTGGAGAGAAAAACGTGAATATCTCGGAAACTAGATGCGACAAAGTGGGCCCTTTTCACGTGGACGTTCACAATTAATGAATCAATAATTCATATTAGCGAGATCCTGATTAACTCCAGTCTCTACCGTGTTGGCGCAGACTCAGATAGACTGAAGTCTCTCACCAAAGACTCTCCGAGACGCGAAACCGGTTACGGGAGACTGATTTTAGTCTCTCACAGCTCGGTATCTGATAGACCGAAAATTTTTATCCTGGGACGTTGGAATTTTTTCCGCTTGATATGCGCAATTACCATGAGAAAGAAGATTGAGCAAATGAGAAAGAAGAAGAAAAAGATTGACCAAGGTGAACAGTGAGGTAACATAGAATAACGGAGGGGGATGATAAGAGAAACTGGAATGAAAGGGATAATGGGGTAAAATGGGAAAACGGGGTGCCCTTTATCCGTGGGGTAAAACGGGAAAGCAGGTTAGTTATAATGAGATAACATGGGATAGCGGGGCAAAATGGGATAGCGGTTAAATGAAACCATAATATAAACCGGAAGGTCAGTTACTCTGATAGGGGGGTAAAAAAAGATAACGTGGTGAATTGGAGTAGGGGGTGAATCCGATAGCGAACTAGTTAAACAGCGAAGTGATGTGAGATAGTTGGGTCAATTTTTTTTTATGGTTGGGTAAATTGAATGATGGAATGAAATTAGTTGATAAACAGGACGAGAATGCCATTCACTGCTCAGATTGCGGGATAAAATGGAGTGAAGAAAATAGCCGGGCTAATTAGCCGGAGGGTAAATTGGGCGGCAGGTAAATTAAATACTGGTGCTTAGTGGGATAGTCAGGTAAAATCGATAGCAGGGTAAAATGGGTGAAATCCCGAGATGAAATAATCGCGTCTCTGGCGATCTCTCGGAGGCTTTAGAGACTCTTGGGGACTCTCCGCAGTCTCCATGGAGTCTCTGTCGATCTCGCGGATATTTCGTTGCAGAGACAGAGATCGTGAGATATCGCTAGTCTCTGTTACGGAGATCGACACTTAGAACTATTTGCCTATACAAGTTGTTGGATATCCCAGAGAGAGATTCTAACTTAGTTTATTTTTGCCAGGCAATGTTTCAACACCGCTTTTCACCTCTGATAGTGTAATTGTAATTACTCGTTACACGATTTTCATTTCCAACACTATTCCCAATTAACTAGGTGAATAAATTGGGTTTGAGAGTCCACGGACACGTGTAGAACATATTTTTAACCGAGAAAATCGGAAGGAAAACTATCCGAGCTAAACTAAAATTTAATTCAATTGATTTTCACAATTGACATGTTAATGACGATACCCTTGGGAACAAAGCGAATAATAACGAATTTTATCAAAATTAATAATTTAATTGATAATCAAATTATTAAATCAATTAAAAATTTTCTCATCAAATTTAAGAATAGCTTCGTGTTATTAGCATTAATCTCGTTCAATTCCCGATACTTTAATGAAAAACACAAGAAAGAAAGGGAATCTGTTCCCTAATTAAAGGAAAAAATGAGTGGTACTGTTCTGCAGTAATTTATACCTGTTATATATTGTGCAAAATATGCTATGCGTTTATTGTACGCGAAGAATTAATGTGGACGTCCACATGAAAAGGGACCACTTTGTCGATTCTAGTTTCCGAGATATTTACGTTTTTGTGTCAGCAACTCCCATTTGCACCAATGTTAAATTGTTTTCTCCATCTTCTCCAACGACGTCATTTTTGACCCTATGAAGATCATTTTGGGCTCAAAATGTGCGGAATGTTATCAATATTATCACAGTATACATAACACCTTATCGACAAAGTGGTCCCTTTTCATGTGGACGTCCACAGATGTTTCACAATCGTCTCATATAAATAAATAGTTCCTCTGCAATTAATTGTTAATTTATTAATCAACGTATTCAGCGGTAATTTCTTATGCATCATCCCTTGAGAATCTCTCCCAAACAAAACTCCAGGTGGGTCTCTCAACGAAAGATTAACACAGAATCTCTACATCGTCTCTCAGAGTCTCTGCAACTGAGACGTTCAGGGACTCATCGTAAGTCTCTGTAGAGTACCTCTAATGGCGCGGAGAGGGACTCTTCGAAAGACGGAGACTGGAGTCTTTCGGCACAAGAGAGACGCGATTTTTTCATCTTGGGATAGGACAAGAATAAGGGTTGAAAATGGATCCGTTTCAACCCGTTATTCTATCTTACCCCAGTATCCCATTTTGCCCCATAGCAATGTAAGTGCGGCGTCCAATTCACTTTATTGTTCTATTTGAACTTCTCTCCCCGTATCAAATTCGTCAATCGTCTAGGCTAGCCCATTCAACCTCACCTTCCCATTTTATCCCTCTCGTTGATTAACCTGTCATTTAGTTCACCACTCATTCAATTTTACCCCACGATATAATTCGCTCATCACCCGATCCCCAGATTGTCCTATGTTGTTCCGTTGTCCAATTTATTATCTCCCGCCCTTCACCGCGTTACTATATTATACTTGCTCCAGTGTCTATTTAGTTAATAATTGATAAATTTATGATTCATTTAAACGAGATCCTCATTATCAGTCTGAAAAATCCGAAGTCCCGATCTTTCACTGAGAGACTCCACCCTGGTGGAAAAAACTCCTTAAATCCTATTGGAATAAAAAAGGGTAATTGGAAATAATGATATTATTGCCGTTGACCCATTATTTCCGATTCAGGTTAGTAGCGCAATGCTGACACGTATGGAAAAATCCAACAGGAAAACCTAGCGAATTCTCTAGAAAATTCTATTGGAATTCTGGAGAAAATCTATTGAATTTCTATGGGATTTCTATTGGAATTCTATTGGAAAATTCTATTCGTTTTTTCAACTGATTCTATTGCATATTTCATAAGGAAAAGTCAATCGATTTTGAATTTCGTTCTCCAGAATCGCAATAGAATTTTCTAACTAATTCGCTAGGTTTTCCTATTGGATTTTTCCATACGTGTCAGCATTGTGCTACTAACCTGAATCGGAAATAATGGGTCAACGGCAATAACGTCATTATTTCCAATTACCCTTTTTTCTTCCAATAGGATTTAAACAGTTTTTTCCACCAGGACAGTGTTTACCATGTTGGCGGAAGACTCAGATAGACTCGAGGCTCTCACAACAGACTCTCCGAGACGTAAAACGGGCTACGAGAAATGCAGGCAAACTGATTTCAGTCTCTTACAGTCTTGGAGAGATCGGAGAGATTGAACATTTTTATCCTGGGTGTACACATTTTTTCAAAAATTAAAAAAACAACTTCTGTAGCTTACAAATTGGAGGCCCTGAACTATTTTTGAAAGCGTCTGCGGGGCAAACGAACAGTAAACAATTAATTTTTTTGCACTAATTATAAGTTTTTAGACATATATAATCGATCTTCGATGAATTAGAATTTAGAATTAGAATTTAGAGAGGAAAAAACCCGCACCGCCCAGCTGGGATTCGAACTTGGGTCTCCCAGTTACGCGCCGGGCACTTTCCCAACTAAGCTACTGGCAACTACGGAAATTCTCTCTCCAAATTCGCCAGACAACACCACCTAACTCATAGTAGACTCCCCTTAAATTTAATTCTTATGTATTAAGTGTATGCCTTAATTCTTGGCTTTTTTTCGACAATTTTGACATTTATTTATAGAAAAATGAGTACAGATCTAATCCTGAAAATAATCGCCGTCACTTTGCACGCATTTCTACCATCCATCGAGCAATTGTCGGATTCCGGCTCGGAAAAAATATGGTGGTTTTGACTGAATGAAGTCATCAATGCTCTGCCGGACTTCTTCAGCAGATTGGAACTGGGTATCCACCGGGTGATGTTGTAGCGCTCAAAAAAGGTGATAGTCAGAAGGCGCAACGTCTGGAGAATACGCCGCATGTGGGAGAATTTACCAGCCCAACGTGGAAGTAACTTTCAGGGTTTCTTTTGCTGTGTGTTGCCGCGCGTTGTCCTGCAGCAAAATTACTTGCCGCATACCACTACCAGTAAAAGGTCTCTTTTTCTCAATAGCATCACGCAATCCCGGGATAAAAATTTTTAGTCTATTGGATCTCTCCAAGACTGTGAAAGACTAAAATCAGTCTGCCTGGGTCTTCCGTAACCGGTTTCGCATTTCGGAGTCTTTGGTGAGAGACTCGCGTCTATCTGAATGTTCGCCAACACGGTAGAGACTAGAGTCTCTCATTGAACGATAGGGACTTGGAATTTTCGGGACTGATAATCAGGATCTCGCTAAAATTAATTATTGATTCATTAATTGTTAATTAAATAGACACTGAAGCAAGTATAATATAGTACAAAGGATGGATGGGGGGGGGATAATAAATTGGACGACGGAGCAAGATAAGATAATCTGGTGATCGCGGGTGATGGACGAATTATATCGTGGGGTAAAATGGGATGAGTGGTGAACTAAATGGCAGGTTAATTAGCTAGTGGGGTAAAACGGGAAGGTGAGGTAGAATGGAACAGCCTGGACCATGGGTGAATTTGGGCTGGGGGGGGGTCATACCCGATCATCCCATTAAACACCCGTATTTAATTTACCTGCCGCCCAATTTACCCATCCGGCTAATTAACCTATCATTTAGTTCACCCGATTTTACCCCACAATCTAAGCATTGAATAGCATTCTCGTCCTGTTCACTCGAAAATTCAATTCTACACTCGACCATCTAATTTCATTCCATCATTCAATTTACCCAACCATAAATAAAAAAATTAGAAAAGTAAATTGAAAAAGTACAAAAATTGAAAAATTAAATTAATTCGCTTTCGGATTTAACCCCTACTCCAAGTCACCCCGTTATCCCATTTTACCCCACTGTCGGAGTAACTCACCATTCCGGCTTACTTTATGGATTCATTTAACCGCTATCCCATTTTGCCCCACTCTAACTAACTTGCTTTCCCGTTTTACCGTTGTGTTTGACAAGGATTTTCATTAAGTAGGTTGTCCAACTCCTCCTCCTGACCTTTTTGGGTTGCCTAGGACGATCTTCATCCCGGCGATCAAAAGATCCATCCCGAAATTTTTTAAACCCCTTTTTACATGTGCTATAAGAAACAGCACTCGCCCCCAAGGCCGCACAAATCATTTCTTGTGCTTCTGCAACAGTTTTTCCAAATTGGAAGGTGAAAAGAAGGGAGTGCCTGAAGTGCTGCTTATCGAACGACATTTTTATTTCCCATGTTTTTGAGGTTATGTTAATTGGACCACAATTGGACTTGAGTAGTTTCAGAGTTCACAGATGGCGCTTCAAAACGCCCTTTATTGCGGAGAAATTTGTTAATTCAAATAGGTGTCCTAATCAACTTAATCTAGGGGCCGAGATTTAAGTCATATACCTAATATTATAATCACTTGTAATACCACAAGAGCTTCAAAATTATCGGGCATTTTCCGATAGATTCGTTGCAAACAAACGAAGGAGTTAAGTTTTTCAGGTTAAAAAATCCCGAGTGCGAAGCACGAGTGATTTTTTCCGGAAAACTTGATGACTTCGTTTGTATGCAGGGAACCTTGAGGAAAATGCCCGATTAATTTTGAAGCTCGTGTGGTATTCGAGGGATTATTTTTCCAATCCAAATGTCGGGCAATATAATTGGACCATGAGCCAAAACTCACAATTGAGAAACGAAAATTGTATAATTAACACAACGACACAATTGAATTCAATCTGTCAGTTTGACGAGGGGTTAATTCGACTGCATGATGTTTTGTTTTTTATATAGCAACTACCAGAGAAAATTATCAAAAAATTATCAGTTGAAAACCCTGTAGCTTGTACCACGTGATGTCGCATGGGCCAATTATATTGCCCGATATTTGGGTTGGAGAAATGATCAGCTATAATTCCCCAAGACCTTCAAAATTATCGGGTATTTCCCGAATGTTTTGTTGCATAGCAACGAGAGGGATCAGTTTTACAGATTAAAATCCCGAGCGCGTAGCGCGAGGTCTTTTACTGCAAAGCTGATCCCCATCGTTGATATGCAGGAAAACTTGAGGGAAATATCCGATGAATTTTTAAGGTCGAGGGGTATTCGGAGGAAAATTTCTTCAATTCTGATTTTGGCCGATCAGGGTGTAGTGTTCGGTGTTACGGGACACATTTCACCAAAATATGAGGAATATCTGTCAAATTCGTAGAAAACAATTGACAGGCTACAAGGAAATTATCAGTCTGATAATTTCCCTGCAGCCGGGGAAATTATCAGTGTGAAATGCATCACGTGACTCCGAATACTGCACTCTGATTGGTCAAAATCAAAATTGAGGATATTATCACTGGAATTATTTATTTTTGTGATTATACGCTGTTCATCATCTCCGCTATCCTTCTAACAGCAATTTTTATTAATTAATTAATGTAATTGAATGAATATATTTTATTATTCAAATTAAGTTTATTCATTGTGAAATTATTTTTCGATTGCTTTTCAGGAATTCAATATTTCAGCGCCAGTGGAAACTACGATATTCACCAGCTTTAGAGTTACCCAGGCTTCGCTACTTGGACGCAGCTGGTATGAACCCTAAAAACCGTTCATTACCTGTATCGGAGGGGGGACACCGGACCGTTCACAGAATTAAGGTCATATTTTTAGAATTTAGGTATAATTTGTACTACTACTAAATCCTCCTTAGTTCCGAATTTGCACATAAGGAACACTCGGTAGGACTACTCAGAACTGAAATTTTGACATGAGACACGCAAATGATCCTGAAAATTCCCGCTTTTCAGAGTTTCCCTCCGTAGTAAGCGGAACAAAATCCATCACTTTTCTCACAAGGAGTTACTAGGACTCACTAGGAGCGATTACAAAAGATTGCATTGATTACAAATGATTACCGCTTGTGACGAAATTCCAGGCATATTCGTCACCTGCGAAACTCCAGGGTATTTATGTATACAAAGAAAGAGGGAGAGAGAGAGAGAGAGAGAGAGAGAGAGAGA
>NW_021680443.1:228575-230004 GCF_001412515.2 Diachasma alloeum | reverse complement strand
AGAGAGAGAGAGAGAGAGAGAGAGAGAGAGAGAGAGAGAGAGAAAGTAAAATTTATAAACTGTTACCTTTTTGTTGCGATAAAACTCTATACGGAGAATTAGAGCTACCTGCTACCTTAACTCTACTTCAGAGCTACCTTAACTTCGGAGAACTACTTAAATTGGTTACCTATCGCGTGAATCGATTCCCTAAATTTTTAGAATGGTATTCATTAAATAACTTCATTAAATAAACCAGATATTTTGCAGATATTTCTTTTTTTCGAGTCATTTTTGTTGAGTTAAAGTTTAGTAATTTTAAGATTTTCCTACGTAAATTCGGTTAAGGATCAGGATATCACCGTGGAATATTCGGCCCAGATAATGTGCTACCCAGTGTTTCCTGTAGTCCTTTTTTGTTTGTCGATAGAGTGAGTACATAGGTCGAATTGAAATGCTTGCACTCCCTTGAGCGAGAGTGTTAGGACTTTCAGTTGGAAGGCCGTGGCGACGATTGCCCAGTCGTCGAAACGAATGGCCATTGGGCTTTTAGTTTAGTTAAGTTTGCGTTTGAGTATTCGTTGGTAAAGTCCTAATTCCTCTCCGGAGAGTGCCCTCTGTAGATAAGCTACCTTATTCCGGTCGTAGATGGAGTGCAGACCCGCTCAGCCATCTCAATTTCGCGTTGAGTTCAAGTCAATACAGTTTTGTTCAGTTGAAAGAATTAGAATCAATTATATAAAAATTCAAATTTAAACCTTTAAATATTTCGCGCTCAATTACCCCGGGATCGATAGTTGGCGTCTCCGGCACTCGAGTCAGCACCGTACGGGGCTAGTCTCCCCCAGACTCCCCACCACTATGCAACAGGCCCGAGCGGACACACGCGATAGTCGCCATTACAGTATCCACCCGGACGACTAAGAGTGAGGTACGAGTCGATTTAGCTCCCTGAACAAGTTCTCTTTCGAGGTAATTATCGAGGCCCCGTGATCCAAATTCAGTCAAAATCAACGCTCCAGACCATGGTAAGTACTCGTGTACTTATTTAGAGGTGATTAACAGTGAATTAGTGCGTTTTTCGATAAAGCAGTTGGACCACGCGGAATGGCGTCGCTACCTCTCGGAATGACGCCAACACCAATACTCATGGTTTGAAGGGTAGAAAACCCTTCAAACGAACCCAAATGCTCCCTGGAAGCTACCTGAAATTATCTAATTAATAATTATGCTACCTGTATAAATCAAAATATTAATAATGCTACCTACCATAACGTTTGTGCAAAAATTCATGCTTTATGCGTCTCGCTACGGTGATTGATGCCGCTCGCTACCTACTTTACTCCTACCTTTTTTTTGCTTGTTACCTTTTCTCGCTCTCTTTACGTAATTATCCTCTGCTACCTATTTCTTTATATTTATCCGACTCACAAGAGTTCTGGAGGAAAAA
>NW_021680443.1:216215-228085 GCF_001412515.2 Diachasma alloeum | reverse complement strand
CTCTCTCTCTCTCGGATTCGTGTTCTCCTCGTGGACAAAACCTTTGCTTCTCTCTATCAGCTTTGGATTGGGATCGCTTTCGTTTTCATACTTTCATAATTATTTATCGCATCTTTCGAGTCTTTTGGAGTAGTGATGCAATTTTGTATTTGTACGAATTTACGATTTTGTATTAATATCGGCAATAGCGAAACACGTCAGTACAATTATGTTTACTATTCAATATCGACCTTATCTATCCCGTTTAGCATTTAAGACATTGGCTTATCCATTTCTCGATCGATGATTGGCTTTGTTAATTGATGTTCTCGTCCACGAATCCACCCCCTCTCTCCACGACCCGCACATTGAGCAGCCGAGTAAATCCCGTACTCTCGTAATCCACATTTCTGCGTATGGTTTGCGATATGTTTCTTGTCGTTATTGGATTTTTGGGGACAATCAGTAGTTAGTTTTAAGAAAATACGGTTCCGTTTGGGGTTTGTCGATTCCGCGTTGCTAAAAAACGGCTGGCGCCCTAAATACACGAAGTAAGGATTGGATGAGCTGCTGATTGTTCCCGAAGTCCAGTTTTAGCGTTAGGGTTTTTGGCGTTTCAGACTTGTTGGATTACGAGAACGAAGGTAATGAGTTGGCCGTGTTTGGATAATCGAGACTTCTGGGTTAGGGTTTATTGAGTATTTGTTGAGGCCAAAGAAAAATCGTTACACGCTTGATTACCAAAACTTGATTACATATGTGGTAATCATGGGATTACAGTGATTACATTGATTTCACTGGGATTACAATTAATTACATCAGCGAGTGGCACGAGGAGGCGCCTGTGAAGAGCACTATCTATTCTCGCATTCATCTGTTTTTTACTCAAAATCCGTAAACACATACTAACTCTTGAAATAATCGACCGATTAACTTGCAATTTGGCATGAAGTTTCCTCTTATCCTTACAACAATTCTCGTATTGGAAATGCACTGGATTAGATCATTAATTCCGGAGATATTCAACTTTCTATGCAAATCCATCTCATTCAATATATCTTAAAAGCTATACACAACCGATACTATTTAGCGTATAATAAATCACCAAACAACTAAACTGTAATCATTCGGAACCCTTCCAGCAATTGATTGATTGTAAAACAGGATGAACACATTCTTAATTCGAAAATCTCCAGTCACGTACTCACTAGTACATACTCACTGTCACCTGCTTATTTTTTTATTCAGTTCTACGAAATTGCTTGTTCATTTGAATGCGGAGTATAAATTAATAGAAAGTGATCAGTCCGAGATGCATTTACAATTTGAAGTAGGTGAAACGATTTCTCTTACCAATAAAACAAGCAGGGGTTCGAGCCTTTTTGGCCGAAGCCATCTGACCGTTACTTTATGTGTTATAACACTTTTTCTTTCTTTCATTTCTGCCAATTCCATTGATAGTAAGCTTCCGAATGGGATAAAAGGCATTCGGACGGAAGGCATTGAAACAAAAATTTTGAAAAAAAAAATTGAAATCAGTTGCTTAGTTTTTAAGCTATTGCACATAAAGGTTTTCAGAGAAAGCCGAATATCTCGGAAACTACCCACGCGATTGAGCTCATTTTCACTAGGAAGTATTGTTATCATGAGCGGAAGATTCTATATAAATTTCAAGTTGATATCTCAATTTTTGCACAAGATAGAGTGATTACAAGGATTTTTATGAAAAAACAGAAAAACGGAAATATCTCCAAAACTTTGTATGAACGGCCGTATGTTTTGATTGATTTTGATAGAAGGCATCGAAGCAAATATAAAAAAAAAAGTGAAATCGGTTGCGTAGTTTTTAAAATATTGCACATAAAAGGTTTTCAGAGAAAGTCAAATATCTCGGAAACTACTCATGCGATTGAGCTCATTTCCAATAGAAGGATTGTTATCATGAGAGGAAGATTCTTTCCAAATTTCAAGTTGATATCTCAATTTTTGTACAAGCTAGAGTGATTACAAGGATTTTTCTGAAAAAACAAAAAAACGGAAATATCTCGAAAACTTTGTATGAACGGGTATATATGTTCTGATTTATTTGGATAGAAGGCATGGAAAGGAATATTTTGANATCTCCAAAACTTTGTATGAACGGCCGTATGTTTTGATTGATTTTGATAGAAGGCATCGAAGCAAATATAAAAAAAAAAGTGAAATCGGTTGCGTAGTTTTTAAAATATTGCACATAAAAGGTTTTCAGAGAAAGTCAAATATCTCGGAAACTACTCATGCGATTGAGCTCATTTCCAATAGAAGGATTGTTATCATGAGAGGAAGATTCTTTCCAAATTTCAAGTTGATATCTCAATTTTTGTACAAGCTAGAGTGATTACAAGGATTTTTCTGAAAAAACAAAAAAACGGAAATATCTCGAAAACTTTGTATGAACGGGTATATATGTTCTGATTTATTTGGATAGAAGGCATGGAAAGGAATATTTTGAAAAAAAAAATTGAAATCGGTTGACTAGCTTTGAAGATATTAGCGAAAAAAGATTTAAAAACGAATAGCTTTTTCTCAAAAACTATTTGATCAATCGGGCGGAACTTTTGCACAGAATTAGTCCTTGTTAAGGTCTATAATCTGACAAACTTTCAGATTTTTTGGAATAAGTTTAGCCAATTAATTATTCAATTTTCTAAAAATTGACCACCGGAAAGGTGACGATGGACATTGACACCGACAGACATGGTCGCCGAACTTCGTATTTTTACGTTTCAGACCATTCTACATAATTTCCAATCAAAATTAGAGAATGTGAAAACAGCATGATTACAATGCTTCCATGCGGAAGCAAAAAAAACTATTTCTATTGAAATTGCCATAGATTATAAAAAAGGTATCGCTAGAATTTTTTATTTGTTTGATGAGTAATACGTGAAACTAGTTTTCATTTCAATAGAAAGCTGATATGGGGTTTAGTTATTTCTGATTTTCCTATTCTCACATTCTTCGCGAAATGTGAATGACAAAAATTATAGAGGAATATTCTCTAAATGTTCTATAAAGATTAATTAAAGATTAGTCCTTTTTGAGACCAATTTTTCGGCAGATGTCACGAAGATTATGAGTGTTATGAATGTCTCACTGACATTAGAAAATGAAACGAAAATCATGTATTATTGGTTTGTTTTTGTTTTCATTTATGGACTCTTTCTTGTCAGTCAAAGCTCATGGCTATTTCCTCTGTAACTTACAAGTTACGATGTTATAGCAGTTTTACCAGTAAATTATCAGTACGTAATACATGATTCAGATATACTTAAGGGGAGGCGCCTGTGAGTTTTCGATATCGCCGGATCTTAATTTGAGGATTCTCATAAATTTTTGATGTATTAAATAGGTTCAAAAACGAAAAATTAGAGGGGGGAAAGATTTTTGATAGGGCGTTGCCCTGCAAAATGCAAAGAAATGCAATGAAAATGCATCGAAGAAATCGTCCAGTGTACCCAATTTATAAGTTTTAAAATCCATATTTTAGGGGTGTATTTCAAAAAATATACCTAAGAAGAAGAATTTCATGTTTCGAATGCAATACTGTTTTCTTTCTCCTTCAATAAATGGATAAATCAAATAAGATCCATCAAAACAAATTCTTCAGCTAATGTTTTTCAGGGTGTTAATCATGAAATAAATCTTTTTTTTCAGTGAAAACGACATTGATGGGAATATCGTATATGTAGATGTTTATTCTTGATGTTTATACATTTTCTCTAGATCTCTCCTATATATACCACTACAATTACGACAAAATATGAACTGGATTGTTCAAAATCCTCTAGGTTTGTACATGGGTCCCTCTGTTTTCCTTCGTTTGGATGATTCTGCAGCTTATTATCGATGTTTAGATTTGCGTTGGAATTTCTGGGCAGTGTGTTCTCTTTGGAATGTACTTCGTTGTTTACGTTTCTTGTCTCGTTGCCGGAACACATGTTTCGACCGAGAGCTACGAACTCTCCTGCTGGCTGCAGTCTTCAGCTTTTGAGTTTGAAGCTTTCCCATATTAAATTCGGCCACAGCCATAATAACAGAAATGCTCTTTTTTTTCTGAGACACAAAGACATGTTTGCGACATTTACTCCAAATCACAGAATGTAGACTTTCCTTTGCGTTTTGCGTGCCTCCTCTCGTCCACCTCAAAATGAGGTCAACACTGGACAACCTAGTGTAAACTGCTTCAATTTTCTTGGCAATGGCAGCATTCAATTTCACATTCATTTGGTTATGGCTTCTTGGTGATTGATGGCGCGCGATTCTCTTATTATAAAAGCACGACGAAGTGGAACTTTTGGGGCAATTGTCATGCTGTGGATTCTCATCAGTTGAGGAACAATGCTGTAGCGTGGCGAATACAGCTTATCTCCAATCCTCGCCGCTGTCAATTTACCATCACCACGACCACCAAAATTTATACCGTTTTTTTTCGAATCTTGGACTGCGGTGTTGAGACCAGTAACGAGGCGTTTAGCAATGTGATTTATACACTCTTCTTTTGTCACAGATGTAACGCCATATGGTGCTAGTTTTTTTAGGTGACTCCAAGTTTTAGCATCACCATCTGACAATATCGTGGTGTAAAGCATTTGACACTTCTCTATTGAACGCAGCCACATGGCCTCCGCAGCAGCAGCCTCCACAGTTCCGGAAGGACCAACATAGTCGATCTGGCATTCTCCACTAAGCCGATGACCTGCTAACAAGAAAGCGTACTCTGGAAATTCTTCACCGAGTTCGTTAGCCGTAATTGTACAAGTTTGACAATACTTGGATAGAATCTCAAAATCGACTACCAATCCGGTGAGAACATCAATAACAATTCCCACACCATACAAAAATGTAAAGCCTCTTTTGTGCCAAGTTCCGTCATAACTGGCACAGATATCTATGATCGCTTTGTCTGCGGATTTACCATCAGTTTCCTCATGAGCATTACGTACTGCTGCTCGAGATTCTGATAACACTTTCTCTTTCAAAAGATGATACTCACGAATGAGTTGTTGAAAATGATCATAATATGATGAATGATCCATGACACTCATGTTCAAGAGTGCTCCAAAATTTTGCAATGCTGCATGCCCCATGTTACTCTCAATTGAAGCATCAACGATTCTACGATTTACTTCAAATGGTGGCCACTGAGAATCATCATTTATTCGTGCGCTTGACCAAGTATTACCTAAACTCTCAGCACATATCCCACACTCCACCACTCAACTTACAGCTGAACCCAATCTTTTTTTAATGTGAACTTCAGGACCTTTTCTTACATTCCGTGGAATTTCCTTTCAATAAGTTGAAGGCTTCAAATTTTTTAGTAGTTGTTCTCAGGGGCTCTTTGGTATCTGCTGAAGTTTTTGGGTCAAGGTCACCTTTCTTGAGTTCCGTAGTCTGAGATTGTGACCATGATGTGCTATCATCAGAAGGCTCATGATTGTTCGAGAGCATCTCATCATCCTCTACTTCGATATTTACATATTCGCCTGTATCCATTGATTGTTAGTTTGATTGTGATGATGTAGTAGACATATCACTAGCATTTGAAACATCCTCCGCAGGGAAAAACGTACTTTTTGGACTAGGATAGTCGACGAATTGTTCTTTAAAATCAACACTGGCTGCTCCCATTTTTTCCGCAAAATTTGATTCTGAGTTTTGGAATTGTGAAAGATACTGTACCCTCTGTTTTACCCCCCTTTTTCGTGATTTTACATTATTACGTTTACGACGTTTATTAGGATTTCTCATTTTGATGAGATGTTTGAACACATGAATAGCGAGATGAGGTTATGGAATCAATCTGAAGGTTTCAATCGACTTCAGAAGCATACCTAGACTACGCATACGTGACTATGATCACATTCCTGAAATACTGCGTGAATGGGTTCAATCCCGGAGCAACACAATCACTCCTTTTTATCCTATGCAATGAGTCATGAGCATGTTGGCCTAGTGGTTAGCGTACTGGTCACGAGAACGTAGCCGTACATGAAGGACGAGGGTTCAAATCTCGCACGAACCACCAGCGAATTTTTTATCAATCAAATTCGTATTTTGTCGTAATTCAAGTGGTATATATAAGAGAGATCTATAGAAAATGTGTAAACATGAAGAATAAACAGCTACATATATGATATTCCCATCAATTCCGTTGGTTTTCACTGAAAAAATGATTCATTTCATGATTAGCACCCTGAAAAACATTGCGCAAAATCTCAAAAAATTCTACATCACTATAAATTAGCTGAAGAATTTGTGTTGATGAATCTTATTTGATTTATCTATTTACTGAAGGAGAAAGAAAATAGTATTGCATTGGAAACATGAAATTAGAAAAAGTGGCTCATAATGCTTATTAGGTATATTTTTTGGGATACATCCCTAAAATATGATTTTTTTTTTTTTTATATTCCGGCCCTTTCTGCCCTCTGATTGGCTAATCGGCCCTATCCAACCCTACACGGAGAAAAAAATTCCAGAATTTTTCAGGAGAAATTCAGGTAAAAATTACCGTGCCGTCTGATAAAGTGGGTTCAATTGCCTAGCACCAGAAAAATTCCGGTGCTGCATAGTAAAAATTCCGGTACCGCACAATAAAAGCTTGATCCCTGACTGTTTTCTATTACATGATAAATTACATTCAATAATTAAAAATGAATAAACATTGTCATTCAGCATATCATCCTATTAATTTTATTTTAACCTCTCCTCCATATCCTCTCTCCCATATGTATTAAAAGCAGAATGCGCGACAAACGTATGTGGAACGTTTGACAGGCCAATGTATCTCTACAGCGTTATACACCTCATGAAGAGAAAATAAAGGGCACTTATTTGATTTCTTAACCGTTTTATCACAACACTAATTAATATTTCACTGAATTAATATTATGAAAAACATTAACCTGGGGTTTCAGTAAGGAGATATGTGAGAGAGGAGGCTAGAGGAGGCGACGGAATAAATCATCTGGTCACGTTGAGTTGATGTTCGTGGTTGCGGAGGGGGGACGAAGAGTGCCGAAATCTTACGAATGCGCGATCGGGTCCTAGGATTCTGGTAGAGCACCGGAAAAATTTGCCAACCCGTGTCATAATTTTTCTCGTATTTCTCGTAAAAATTCACTGTCGCTTCGATTTTACCGTGCTGCACAAGAATTTTTCCCGCATTTATCCGAAAAATGACTCGTGCAACAGTACTTTTTCCTACTCTTTGCGGTACATTTCGCCTGGAAAGACCATCTGAACCCACTTTACTGTGCGAGCACGGTAATTTTTCTCGTACATTTCTCTCCGTGTATGCGTGCGGCTGTGGATTCTACACTGCACCGCATTTGCACTCCTATAGAACATAGGAGTAGCATGGGAAACCACAGAAAACCCATGCCGGTACAGGCGGTCACTATATTAGCGACCTCTCGCTCGCCGGAGCCTCCGGTTGAAAAACTCGGTTCCACGGGGAATCGAACTCACAACCTTTCGTACACTAGGCTCGCACCTAGCCGCGTCGGCATTTAAAACTCATAAATTGGGTACACTGATAATGCTTCATGTCAGAGTGCTATGGTGGGGATGATATCGAGAAGATCTCAAGATTCTGAGAGCCATGCTACATGGTATTCCCAAATCACGTTCAATATCCCGTAAACTAATGTGACGATTCATGTGTATTATTGCTAAAACAGCAATACTGCGCCGATCCTCATGGTTGAAACCTTGCTGGCGTCTTCGTTGTCCAATTCTTCCCTACCGATAATTCCTTTCGAGTTGGCGAATGACTACAGCAGTAGGATGCCCTTGTTGATTTGGAAATCGTTGTGCATACAATCATGTCGCCCTCCGGTATTCTCCTCGACGCTCACCTAAGATGAGTAAAATATCCACGCATTCACTAGTAGAATAAACCATAGTGAATGACACTTTGTGAACTCGATAAAAAATATTTTATTACTGACGGAAAATGAAGAATAATACTCTTACAACGTTCCTCACTCACCTCAGTCATCTCTTGTTTACATGATACGTTGACGAGATAGTAAATAAATAACATTCCAGGGTTTAAGCGTGGTAGTCGAAATAAAAATATTTCCCTTTCATTTGATTTTTATACGATTATTCATGTAAAAACCATGACGTCATCGGAAAATATGGTATGGTTGAACTTCTCAGGACAAGATGAACAACTTTTGTAGAGGTGAAAAATGTTGTTGTCATTTAAGAAGACTCACTTTATGCTCGTGGCATAGAAACATAAGTAACAGAGGCCTAGATTCCATCAGCACTGAGTTTCCCCTTCTGAACCCTGCAACTTTTATTTGAACAATTTTGCTGTTCCTCCCTTCCTACAATAGATATCAAGTCGTACACTGAGAAAAAAATTTTCTAATGGCTGAAACATATTTTCTTGAGACAAGTAAATTTTCTTCAATTGCTTAATTCTCTCAGGCATCTCAACTCACATGACTCGAGAAAGGCCTCATGCTTTAAAATATTCTTGTACTCAAGTATGATTTTGTCGCAAATGAACTTACTTGAATCACGTAGAAAAATTGTCAATCTTCTAGTTTTTATTGGTTTCATGATTTTTTCGTTATGCACTTCCAATATTGCAATATGTAAAATTTTCATGACGTAACGCGGAACGATAGTGATGAATGAAAATTTATTCGAGATCCGTGAAGTGCACACATTCTGAGATTTAAGTCATTGAAAATAATTTACTTCTCTCAAGAAAATATGTTTCAGATATTGGAATTTTTTTTTCTCAGTGTACTACTTCAAATGGAACATCCTATATATTCAACAAAGCCGACTATGCTTAAGGAATAACGGAAGCCGTCGCAAAAGTTTGTTTTTTCAACCCATTTTTCTCCGATTATGTCCAATACAAGGGGCTGAAATTTTCACCAATTATTGAGGGCAGACTAAGTGTTGTCTTCCATCTATTATTTTTCAGATTTTTCGCAAAAAAAATGCAGAAAACTTAACGACACAGCTGATGCTAAAAAATAATAGATGGAAGACAACACTTAGTCTGCCCTCAATAATTGGTGAAAATTTCAGCCCCTTGTATTGGACATAATCGGAGAAAAATGGGTTGAAAAAACAAACTTTTGCGACGGCTTCCGTTACCCCTTAAGTTATGTATCCCATAGGTTTCCCTTATTGTGGGTAAGTGGAAAATGAAGAGCCGTGATCAGACATATGTGGAAATATGGCATCTGGGTCGGAAAGCAGAATCTACCACTAATCAACACGGAACAATTCATCATCCCATTTCATTACATGACAACCTCTATCTGTACGTGATTATTTCCCGAGAATAGATCACAACCAATCAGAATGCAGTATTTGACATCACGCGATGATCTGGAAGAAGTGTTATATCGAACATTACCCACTAGCTTTTGGATATTGTACATTAACTTTAGATATTGCACTCTTCATTTTTTCTCAAAATTGTGACTTCAAATACTACATTCTACCTGGCGGCGATCCATTCGCGAGGAATAACCCGACAAATACCCCTCGAGCTTCAAAATTATCTGAAATTTCATTAGACCCTAAGCAACCGCCTCCCCCCTTCGTGACAGAGCGTCACAAACTATAGACCCCCCTATCCCCCCTCTAATCGTGTGACCTAATATTTAAATGCCCTTATTTCAAACAGAACTTACAAGCTAGAAGAAAAGTCCTTCGAAATTTTTTACGAAATCTATCAGGTTCAGAGATATTACTCGAAAGAGTCTTTGCAGGTTATTGAACAAAACAATCTGTAAGTAACTACTGGGCTTCTTCCTTTTTGTCCCTCACTTTGCTCGAAAGAGTGGTGCTTTCAGTTGATCGATTCAATCCATAGAAAAAGTAAAGATTCAAATGATATATTTCTATGGATTATCTCCCCTTACTCCCGTCGCCTACCTCCGATTATCTCTGGATCCAGAGAGGAAGTTTAGCGGAAGAGCAATCGTTCTATTAACATACCGGAAATCTAAGTAATTGACCATTCAGCCCCCTTCTTTCGCTATTCAAGACGAAACTTCTCTTATACTCACTATAATAATAAATAAAATGTGTCCATGTTTTATTAGTTATCCTCCTTTGAAATTGTTTAGTCCTACATTACTTATCGAATTCTAGACTCCCTCTCAAAATCGAACTTTTTCAAGTCTTTTCCGCTTAATTAAGTGAGTGGGAAACCTCAAGTCATTTTTATCGGGTCAACTTGTTTTTGCTCTCACCCGCGTGAATAATAAATTATGGATTTTCGCAACACCCTCGCAAATTGCTTCTATTTTTTTAATGTAATGTGGGAGTTATGAGCGCGGTTGCGTGAACCAATTTCTCACAATCTATGGAAAAAATAAATAAATATTCTGGAGTTTCTTTTTCTTAGTAATTTAATTGAATTTACACCGACTCCAATAATGAATTACAGACGTCCATAATTTTTATGGAAATAATTTAAATTTCTTTCGGAAAAATGAGAGAGCGAGTGAATACCAACAAATACACAGGTTTTAATCGTTCATTCGATCAGTTTGGATTGTCACCATTTTAATGGTTCTTGTGGCAAGCCTACATCGTAGTAAGAACCATGGAAGAGAAGTTAATGTTTTTGCAAAACTCCACTCCCGATAATTTTGACGTTTTCGAAACGTAAAAAGTGAAAATTTCTGTGGAGTTTTTGTTGTGATCAATCTAATGACGAAAAATCACACAAAGAAACTGATGAATCACGAGAAAAAATGATAAAAATCCCACAATAGCGACGAATATTTTCAAAGCTCATTGACACTACGCAGTGATAGAAAGGATTAGTCTAGGGTCTATTCGTTCACACCAAATGTTCACTCGTTATTAATTAATAAATGCATACTTGAGGAGCCTTGTTTGACTCGACTTTCTCTTTTAAAGTGAACCATTCATTAACTATCAACGAATCTCGTTTGGAATAAATGAATCATTCTGTCAACACAAACATATTATTATCTGTCGGTTGTAGGAAAGAACCAATTTTTTTATGATGAGAAATAGCTTTTGTTTTCGTGAGGACACTGGTAGAAAAGGTGGAACGATTTAGTTACTATTATCGAGGTTTCTTAACTATTACTTGCGTCATCGAGATACGTGGTAGCGTATCGGCCAAGAAAAGTTTTGACCGACTGAGCAAAACATCAGGCCGAGAGCACCGCGTATCTATACACGGCAGAACTTCCCCCTTCACTACCTCTAAATGATTTACATTCGGTATAATGAAAACGGGACGACAAATCGGGAAAGTGTCGTTAGTTACATTATATAAATCGCCTATGAGCTTTTCAACGATGTAACTATGGTATTTTTTTGATTAACAGTAAAAAAGATAGGCGCATAGCAACGAGTTGATATTCACATTCTCGCGATTCACATTATAAAGTGTGAGAATCAAGTTGTAACGTTGAAGTGTTGCCACCAGTGCATTTGAATGTGGGTTGTGATGTTGTTATGGAGAACCACAGAAAATGGTCTTCTTCGCGTTAAATCACTTATTAGAATGAAACGGAAAATCGAGTCGGTGTTCTATTTTGATTTCTCTCGTCGAAAATTCGAATTTCATCCCGCCATATCTATATTCATATGCGGACCTCAGAGATAAAGGTAGTTTATGCACTGTTTGTGAAATTATCGGTTTATGTTTGGAATGTGACAAAAGGGAGATCTGTCGAAAATATTGTGTGATCAAGTATTAAATGTCCGTGAATAGTTAAATTCGAAAAGAAAATATTTATTTTTCTCCGAGTGTGACAGAAAATGTTTTCATTCCGTGGAAAAAAATTCACTAAATTAAGTGACAGTGAAATGCGAAC
>NW_021680443.1:191779-216191 GCF_001412515.2 Diachasma alloeum | reverse complement strand
AATTAAAGTACAGTCAGCCCCTTTGTAATAAGCTTAGACTGAGCTCAATCGATAAATGTGTTCCTTGGTTATAAATATTGAAATAAGAAGTCAGAAGAGTCCATTCCACCCAATGTTTCCCTAATATTTTAAAAAACAAAAAAAAACAAAAACAGATGTTTTCAAAAAGAATTCTTCGTGAACATTTTGTTCGGCTATTCCTATAAGGAAATCAGTTCATCTCTCCACGAAATACAATCCATATATGAATCATCAGAGCAAAAATTAAATGAGGAACCAAATCAAGTCAGAAAATTGTTAATAGATGATTAAAATTTGAAATTCGGTGGAGAGAATAAATCTGGAGTAGAACTGTTTATTTCCCTTCAATCCTTGATTCAAAAAATGTTCCATCTTATGAAAAATGAATCAGTTAAATTGAATTGAAAAGAACAAATTTCACCGGATGTAGAAACAGTCCTTGCTGATTTTGAAAAAAATAATGAAATCTACCTAAAAACACAAAAACAAATGTTTTCGTAAAAAAACTGGGCCAAGAAAAAGTTTTGTTTGATTCCTACTGGGAAATCGAAGTTTTTGAAAAATACATAGAAATAAAAAAGGAAGCCAAGTTAGGAATTTTGAATAAATGGTGCTAGTGCACATTCAGGTTTCTATAAGAAAAATAGTTCACAATGGAATAAGTATTCTAAAAAAATTCTCCATGAAATAAAAAATCAGTAGGAGCAGGACCAACGTTCTTGGCGCGGAGTTTTTCAATTCACTGTCTGTATCAATCTATTCCTCCATCCTTTGATCCGCGCCAAGGACGTTGGTCCTGCTCCTACTGATTTTTTATTTCATGGAGAATTTTTTTAGAATACTTATTCCATTGAGAACTATTTTTCTTATAGAAACCTGAATGTGCGCTATCACCATTTATTCAAAATTCCTAACTTGGCTTCCTTTTTTATTTCTATGTATTTTTCAAAAACTTCGATTTCCCAGTAGGAATCAAACAAAACTTTTTCTTGGCCCAGTTTTTTTACAAAAACATTTGTTTTTGTGTTTTTAGGTTAACCATTACCGAATCGTGTTAATAGTTGAAAAATTTTGTTAACAACAACTAAATGGTTCTATCAGTGTATGATTACTACTGGATTGAATAATATAGATCGCTTGGTCTAGTGATATCGCGAGAGATCCCACGAGACAACACGAGAAAATACTTTGGAGGGATTGTCTCGGTCTCAGTGAACACAGAAATTTTTCGTCTTAGTCTTGAAGTACGCAGTATCGACTCCTGTTGCGATGAATCTGAGTTAATTTATCTCATCTCGATTTCTAGTATTTCGCGTTTTTTATATGTAGAAAATTGAGATGAGACAAACCGAGACAAAAACCGAGATTTTACATTAAAAAACATGAAAAACTTGAGACCGAGATGAGATAAATTGACTCGGAGACATCACGAGAAGAGACCTAAGGATGTTTAGCCAAAACCCACATTATTCACCAAAATTTTGATATTGTTTCATATGCCAAGTTCATATTTGAACCACACGTTAGTAATAATCTTAATTCTTCCATCGGGGCATCCCAGTGAGAAATTAATTTCTGACACTTCTTGTAACCTCACGCTTAGGGAAGAAACGGGAACCGTGTGAGTTTTGATCGAGATGTTGCATGGGTTAGACACTCAAGATATTAAAAAAAATCCACAAACCATTTACTTTAGACTATGGAGAATTTATCGCCGGTGAGAAAAAGTAGGGGACCGGGCCATATAGGCGTGATATCTTCGATGGATTTTCATTACGCTTTCCATTACAAGTCGAGCACCGCGACAACACCACACAACAGCTGATCGAGGTCGGTAAAGTCGGTGAGGATAATTCAGTGCTGGAACCATATGGACACGTATAACACACACAAACATTCACCGCACTGTTACAACCCCACTACTAGCCGAAGCGATGTTGCCCGATCAAAATTCGACTGTTACCACCGTAGCCACAAGTCCTCCATTATTTATGAACTTTTTTTTATATTATTGTTTTTGAGACCGGGAAATTACGCCATAACACTTCTAATTTGATGAAAAAAATCATTTGTAACATGAATGATTTATTTAGTCAGTTTCATTTTTATTTTCAACTGAGTTGTCCACTTGATACGATAAACAGCCTTAAACGAGAGCAAAGATTTCCATGTTTATAGAGACCGAGATCATCTCTCCCAAGTTTTATCTCGTAAAGTGTCTCCCGGTATCATTAGATCGATCTCAACTTCAGAGGTTGTTTTACATCGGATATTAACTCAACGCATTCAACTTTATCTTTCTGATGATTATTTGATATAACTAGAGAATCTTTTTCAGGAAGAAAATTCATACTGATCTTCAGGAATGTTGTAAAACCGAAAACCCCCGTAGCGCTAGAGGGGCCTTTTTCTATTTTCTAATCTGATAGTAAGATGTAATTTAGACTATTAGCCTATACGAACCAGTGGGCAAAGTATTTTTCTTGATTCCCGAGTTTTTTCATCACTTGCTAATGGCGAAAAAAATAAGACATCACTCAGTGACATGGTCACTGTCACATGGCGCGCCGTCATAGGCTCGCTGTCCCCTGCTTGTTTTCGCCATCAATACTTTGATGGCGGGCTTCCGTATGATCTGAAATATTACAAACGTTTATAGCTTCACAACACTAACTGGCAGCAAAAATTTCAGATGATTTCAGTGCCACCTCTATGGGTGCTATCACAATTTCAATATTCCGAATACTTCGTATGAACGAGTATACATATTTTCTGTTCAAATTTCAAGTTGATATCTCGATTTTTGCACAAGTTAGAGTGTTGACAAAGTTTTTCTATGAAAAAACGGGAATATCTCGAAAACTTTGGATGAACTGGTATACAGGATGTCCCATAACTCGGCACTTTAACTTTAGGGGTGGAAAGAGGGTGTAATTTGGGGTAGAAAGGTCCTCTTCCAATTTGCTGTGCGACGCCCCCCTGCCAAGTTTTTTCACTTTGAAGTTGGCCAATCACAGCGTTGCTCCGCCCAGTGGAACAGTGGTTTTCAACTTACAAGGAGAGGTCACGCCTTTCGGGTCACCGATTTGGCTAGGTCTCTGTGTATTTCGAGAGGTCCACTAGTAGAGTGCATCCCTAAATGCCTAGGGTACACAACTCGGAAATAGGAGAAAAATTCCTGTTCAAACTTTTGAGTTCAAGACCCAGACCGGATTTTTTTTTCTTTATTTTCGCAGAAAATGTTCTTTTTAGCACAACTCAATCATGCAAAATATAATTACGGAATTTTTGTATCATTTCAATTAAAAAATGTAACAGAAATTGAGGAACACGTAGAAAATTTTATTGTTTTCAGTCACTGTCAGTTGTACAATTTTTTAGATGATAATTATCATAAAAACAAACAAAGCATAAATTTATCTTGCATCTACTACAAGAGATGAAAGCTGTATTTTTGTAAGCACAGGGCGTTTGCAATTTATCAACGGGAAAACATACCTCATTGACATTCAGGAAAATGTTTCTTTCATCGGATAGTTTAGATGCAAACCATGCGTATTTGATCATTGACTCAAAAACCGGATCTAATAATTGATGATGGATCAATAAGTGGATTCGTATCGCATCTTCGCGAGATGCGATATCACGTTTTTCTACAACCAAATATGTGCAGTTCTGAATTTTCTTGATGAAATTTTTTATCTGTCTATGCAAATACACTTCACATGGTTGACAGATTGCAGTACATTTTGGAGCGATAATTTTCACGGTACAAGTTGGCAGATTTTCTTGATTGAGAAAAATTTCATCGTAAATCACCGGATTTGTGTGACCCCCCCAGGAATCGACTATGAATAACAAATTATTATCTTCTACGTAAAACTGGATTACTTTTTCGAGAAATTCACGATCCAACTCCGACGTCAATTTGCCAGATTTCGAGCAAGTTATCACAACATTACCGAACTCATTAGTCAAAGCGTCGACAGTTTTTTTCACTCGTGGGCCCAAAGATCCTATGGACTCCTGCAAATACAGGAACACATGAGGCAACAATTTTCCGGACATTGTGATGCCATACTGTGCTGTGTACGAGTGACTCATTTTGTTCAGATCAATTTTTTGAACCAGCACAGTTCTTGACCCTTTCTCTTCAAGTGTCCTATTATAAGCAGACTGGTATTGACAACCCATCTGATCGGTGTTGATGATGAGTGCATGATGGAAATTCTTGGTGATTGCCTTTACTTATGTACAGAATTTTTTTGCCGCCTCCAGGACCTCTGTCATTGTGCAGTGCGCCTTGCGGCTGATGTACTCGGTGACTTTCCGCTGGCGAATGTGATGTTTCCTCTTAAATTTTTTTACCCAAGACGTTGAGGCCTTGAATTCGAAGTTCGAATCCTTGAATTGGCTAGCAGCGGCCCCTGCCCACTCCCGCAAATTCCTTGTTGTTACCTGCAATAAAAAAAATACTGTTGGTTCATTTTCCTGGCATTACACCCCCCTTAGGAAGAGAAAACGTTCAAGTCAAATTTTACCTGTGCGTATTCTGCCAAAGCCTCTACAAAGCGATCATAGGTCCATGAATCGATGGCAGTATATTTTTCATAGACTGTTCCTCCCTTTGCGACATCTTGCTCCCAACGCTTCAAGTCATCCTTCAAACTTCGTGAGCCTTTCCTTTGGAGTGTCTCTAAGCTCCAAGTTGGATGTTCTCTGGTCAACCGCAGAACTTTGATCTTCGTTTCCAGGGGGACAAAGGCTAACTTCTTTTTTTTTTTTCTTCGGGAGCCTTGTACTCATCAGAATCAGAGCTCTCAGCTTCCTCGACAGGCTCATACAGTTGATCCACGTTTTCTTCATTGGAAAGGATTAACTCCTCGTTTTCCACCATCTGTCCCTCTCCCAACATTTCCGTGATTTGATGGAAGATTTCTTCTCCCATCAGCGCCGCTGGTGCTGAAATCGTCGTTGGCGTTTCCTCCACTATGAGATCATTTCTCAATAACAGCTCTTCACAGTGGCTTACGGCTTCTTTGAGGAATTTTTTCGATTCCTCACTATGAACAGAATTGCGAAGAATCTCCTCTACTAGACGATGAGGTGATGATGCAGCTTCTTGCTCCATTTTATGATACTTTTTCACCAATTTTGGGTACACAACTCACAAAATATACGTCTGCTGCATTTGGATGTTGGTTTCCAACTGACGGTTTACTCGCAGGATCGACCTTTTATATCCTAAACATCTGACCTCAAATGCTGGTCGTGCTGTCCATCCCTTCCGCCCCTCTACCCCTGGCGCCCTATGCTATGCCATTGTCCTGACCTGCTCCTTCAGGCGAAACGCAGCGAGACATATTCCTCGCAGGCATCAGACTAGACGTCACTATGGGCGGGGCGCCGCCGAGACAGGAAGGGAGACAGTTCGAACGCATTGTCCTTTCAATGAAGGTAATATTCGATATATGTCATTGAAATTCATTTTCCATCATCTGAATCATCGAATTGTGCTAAAAGGAACATTTTCTGCGAAAATAAACAAAAAAAAAAATCTGGTGTGGGTCTTGAACTCGAAAGTTTGAACAGGCATTTCTCCCTGAGTTGTGCACCCTAGGGATTTAGGGATGCACTCTACCGGTGGGCCTCTTGAAATACACAGAGACACAGCGAAATCGGTGACCCGAAAGGCGTGACCTCTCCTTGCCAGTCGTTTTTGACTTAGAAAAAGGGTATTCATTGAATTTTCTTTGAACGTGAAGATCAAGGATGAAGTCAGGGGCCTAGGCATCGGGGGAGGGGGCGGGGGCCGAATCCTCCAGGTTCGGGAACGGATCCAGGTGAACGTCCTAGTCTGGAAATTATTCCAGGCAGTGGTACAGGTTCGAGAACTGCTGCGGGTACACCTTCAAGCTGGAGTACGGTTCTGGGTGAACGTCCAGATGTAGACACTGTTCCAGGTCCTAGAACTGTTTCGGTTGATTGTCCATACGCAGGGGTTGTTCCAGATGGGTGTCCATGTCTAAGAACTGTTCCAGTTAAAGTTGTAGGTTCCAGAACTGTTCCGGGTACATCTTCAGGTTGGGGTACGGTTCTGGGTGAACATTCTTGTCTGGACGTGATTCCAAGTAGAGTTCCAGGTTTGAGAACTGTTCCGGGTGATTGTCCACATCCAAGAAGTGTTCCAGATGGTCTTTCATATCTGGGGATTGTTCCAGGTGGAGGTGGAGGTTCCAGAACTATTCCGGGTATATCTCTGGATCAGGATACGGTTCTGAGTGAACTTTCTGGTTTGGAAACTGTTCCGAGAAGAGGTACAGGTTCAAGAACTGTTCCGAGTGGTTGTCAACGTTCAGGAATTGTTCCAGGTGGTTATCCATGTTTGAGAACTGTTCCAGGTGGAGGTGCAGGCTCCATAAATGTTCCAGGTGAATCTCCGAGTCCAGGTACGGTTCTGGATGAACGTCCTCGTCTGGAGCCCGAGAAATCGGAAGTAAATAAACACGTAAAAAAACCCGATTGCCCCACGAAAGGAGGGTAATAAAAAGCATTGCATGGCATGCAATACATGCAACCATTTCGCATAATAATCAGCATTGCAATTTCGCAGCATTGCATTGCGCGGATTGCATTAGGAGGGCATTGGGGGTTTGCCCGATTGTTGGTGAACAGTGCTCCAGACGAAGGCGTTCACCGAAAACCGTACCTGGACTCGGAGATTCACCTGGAACAGTTCTGGAGCCTGCATCTCCACCCGGAAATCGATTAGGCAGAAGGCATCGAAACGGATCTTTTGAGAAACGAAAAAGTGAAATCGGTGGCGTATTTTTGAAGATATTCCATGTAAATGATTTTCAGAAAAATTCAAATATCTCCGAAGCTACTGATGCGATTGAATCCGTCTTTAATACCAGACATTGTTATCATGAGAGGAAGATTCTGCACTGAGAAAAAAAAATTCTAATATCTGAAACATATTTTCTTGAGAGAAGTAAATTATTTTCAATGGCTTAAATCTCAGAATGTGTGTACTTCACGGAACTCCAATAAATTTTCATTCATCACTATCGTTCCGCGTTACGTCATGAATATTTTACATATTGCAATATTAGAAGTGCATAACGAAAAAATCATGAAAACAATAAAGACTAGAAGATTGACGATTCTTCTACGCGATTTAAGTAAGTTCATTTGCGACAAAAGCATACTTGAGTACAAAAATATTTTAAAGCATGAGGCCTTTCTCGGGTCATGTGAGTTGAGATGTCTGAGAGAATTAAGCAATTGAAGAAAATTTACTTGTCTGAAGAAAATATGTTTCAGATGTTAGAAAATTTTTTTCTCAGTGTGTCTAAATTTCAAGTTGATATCTCGATTTTTGCACAAGCTAGAATGTTTACAAAGTTTTTTATAAAAAACGAAAAAACGGGAGTATCTCGAAAACATTGTATGAACGGGTATATATGTTTTGATTGATTTAGATAGAAGGTGTCGAAAGGAATATTTTGAAAAAAAAAAATCGAAATCAGTCTATGAATTTTGAAGATTTTTGTGCAAAACGATTTAAAAATGAATCTCGTTTTCTCAAAAACTATTAGCTCGATTTTGCATGGAGCTAATCCTCATTAGGACCTATAATCTGACAAAATTTCAGATTTTTTGGAATTATTTTAGCCACTTAATTACTCAAGTTTCTAAAAATTGACCACCGGAAAGGTGGTGGTAGACGTGTCCATTCGGAAGCAAACATCACAAATTTCGAAACCGTTATCGAAATAATTTAATTTTTATGGGAATAACTGAGAAATCGCTGAGACGATTATATTCAAAATATAATTAGCTGTAATTTTTTAAATCGTTATTTTACATCGCTTCGACTCGGTTAGGGTGTACTGCGATGATGATCAAGACTTTAAATGGTTAGATCGCACCATTCTATCCGGCTGGGATTTGACCTCGGAACCTTTCGCATGTAAGGCAACGAACTTACCCACTACGCCAAGCCACCGAGAGCTCTAAATTTCACGAAAATTTACCAATAATATTTTTTGTCATTCCGGCCATAAGGAACGTTTCGCGGACAATACGCGTCCATGAATACCTGCCTAGGGCCATTATAACAGAAAATATTGTTCGTTACACGGCCGAAATTGTACATTTCGTCAGGAGGTTGAAAAAAATTTTGCTGGCGAATATGGGTTTGCATGGATTTGCTGCAATGATATGAGCTAGAAAAATGTTGTCCGTCGTGTGAGGAACAATATTTTTCGTCATAATGGCCGCATGCAAGCATCCACGGATGCGTAGCGTCAACGAACTCCAAACTAATATTGCAAAATATGAAAAAATTGCAACGAAAAAATTTTGCATACTCATATTTGCCAGAAATTTTTTTTTCGGCCTTCTGACGAAATGTACTACTTACAAATTGAAATCGCACCATTGGTTGCAGAGAAATGATTAACCAAAATTTGGTCACACGCACTCACATATACACATACCAATATCCAATGGAAAACGTCATAGAATGATTCTAGGAATCATGGAACTTGAAAATTCCTAGATTTTATATTCGGAGCCATTACTATAACTACCCAATCTAGATAAGGAAGTTGAAAATCTTGATTTTCATTTGACAAGGTACTTCAGATGTGCGGTTAGCGTGTCAGTCGGTCGAGAATGCCGATTAAAATTCCGAGCAGAGTCACCTTTTCTTCCAAGTTTGGTGTTCGTTGACCCCAAAATGATTTTTTGTGGAATCGACAGCCGTCAGGAGTAGGTAACAATAGAAGTAGGTCCGAATGGTCATAATTGAAGCAGGAATTCAAGTCCATGCAAGTTACCGAAACTTGACGGTTCACTCGATAGAGGATTCAAGTTATTCGAGTGCTAGTCGATCACGGTTCGATTGATCGACCATCAATCAACCAACGATCAACTAGCAATCGACTAACAATTGACTAACCATCGACCAGCAATCGACCAATGATCGACCATTGATCGAGTAACCCTTTACAAGTGATCAACCATCGATCGATCGGCCATCGGCCGAGTGAACAAATCGACCTCCTTTTGAGCCACGATCGAGTAGGCTCACATCTCTGATTATATCCTTCTAAGGACAGGGTGAGAGGGCGTAAACCAAGGGGCTATTCACTCCTGAATTCCTGGTGCTAATTTATGATGAAATTAAACCGAAATCAAGTTGAAATCATATGAACTCATTAAAATTATTCAAATCACGCGATTTCAACTCTCCGAAATCATTTTTGAAATTACACTAAATTCTTGAAACCATGCCAAAGTCATTTGGAATCAATTTATATTTTGCAAGAAAATGCGACTAAATTAAGACCGATGATTGGTGTTTATTTAAACAGGAAAAATATTCTACATGTTTACTAGCATTTGTACTTAATTTCGTGTATGCTGAGGGGAAAACTCAGCGAAGTCGAGAATTTTCGAGCCAGTATATTCGTGTCAGTGGTAATTAAGAAATATCAGTATTCTGTGTCATTGGCGTATTTTGCATACAAGTTTTAGTTGTTAAAAATCAGATGCAATGACTGTTCACGGCACATTTATAGAAAACGGTATTAAAGGACAATTTTATTTCCCAGATTACTGAGTGTGGTGACTTAAAGCTCCATAAGAGCATTTTCAATGAGGTTAAAAAATATTTTCAAAGAATACAGTTGATATATTAAACACTTAATTTGTGAAATATTCCCTGTATCTTTCTAGTAATATAACGTTTGGAAATTAATTTTGGATTTTTGTAAAAAAAACTGCGCCAAGAAAAAGTTTTATTTGGTTCCTACTGGAAAGTCAAAATTTCTAAAAAATACACGAAAATGAAAAAGGAAGTCAAGTCAGGAATGTACAATGACTAGCGATAATATACAATCCGATTTCTATAAGGAAAATAGTTCTCAATCGAATAACAATTTAAAAAATTGTCCATGAAATAACAAATTAGTAGCAGCAGGACCAACGTTCTTGGCGCGGAGTTTTTCAATCACTGTATCAATCTAATCCTCCATTCTTTGATCCGCGCGAAGGACGTTGGTCTTGCTCCTACTAATTTTTTATTTCATGGAGAATTTTTTAAATCCTTATTCGATTGAGAACTATTTTCCTTATAGAAATCTGATTGAATATTATCGCTAGTCATTGTACATTCCTAACTTGGCTTCCTTTTTCATTTCCTTGTATTTTTCAAAAATTTCAACTTTCCAGTAGGAACCAAACAAAGCTTTTTCTTGGCGCAGTTTTTTTACAAAAACATTTGCTTTTGTTTTTTAAATAGATTTCATTATTTTTTTCAAAATAATCAAGAACTGTTTTTCCATCCTGTGAAATTCATTCTTTTTAATTCAATTTAACTTATTTATTTTTCATAAAATAGATATTTTCAATTAACAATTGAAAGGAAACGAACAGTTCAACTCCAGTTTCATTATTTCTAATGAATTGTGATTATCTATCAAAAATTTTCTGACTCAGTTTGTTTCTCCATTCAATTTTTCCACTGATGATTTTCTATGAGGAATGTACTCTTTTAAGAGGTACATTGATTTCTTTTTAAGAATAATCGATCAAAATGTTCACTTTATTGAAGTTTTTACGAAAAAATCTGTTTGTGTTTTTTTTCTGTTTTTTCAAAATATTAGTGGAAGATGGGGGGAAATGGACACTTTCGATTCTTTTTTGGCATTCATAACTAAAGAACAAATTTACCAATTGAGCTTGGTCTAGGCTTATCACGAAGGCAAAGAGTATGTAGTCAAAATTGAAAAAAAACTCCATTTCATCAACACTTTAATAAAACAACGTTTTGAAAAGGGTTAAAAGTGTCCATTTCACCCTACTGTCCCTTCTAATTTTTTCGAAATAATCACAAAAGTGTTTCCGTATTGTTCGCATGTCGCTGTAACCTCATTTAGAGAATTTTTTCCATGAAATTGAAAATATTTTCCGTTATCACACGAAGAAAAATACATATTCTCTTTTCAAATTTAACTATTCCAGGGAATTTAATACTTAATCACATAATTTTCGACATATCCCACTTATCTTATATTCCTAACATAAACCATAACCTCGCAACCAGAACATAAACAATCTTGTTCTAATTTGTCTCCGAGATCCGGATATGGATATAGATATGTCAGGGAAAAATTCGAATTTTTGACGAGGGAAAAAGAATAGAACGCCTCGTTGAATTTTCGTTTTATTCTAATAAGTCATCCAAAATGAGAAAAAAACATTCCCCGTGGTTCTCCATAACAACATCACGACCTATATTTAAATGCACTGGTGGCAACATTTCGAAGTTGGATGCGAGGCGCAGTTGAACCCAACGTTGCAACTTAATTCTTCGACTTTATAATAGGAATTGCGAGAATGGGAATATCAAACCGTTGCTATGCGCGTATCTTTTTTACTGTTAATCTAAAAAATACAATAGTTACACCGTCGAAAACCTCATAGGCGATTTATATAGTGTAACTAAGGACACTTTTCCGATTTGTTGTCCCGTTTTTATTATACCGAATGTAAATCATTCCGTGGTGGCGGAGGGGGAAGTTCTGTGCTCGGCCTGATATTTTACTCAGTCGGTCAAAAGGTTTTCTTGGCCGATGCACTACCGCGTATCTCGATAGTGGGTTATCGAGATACGCGGCAGCGTATCGGCCAAGAAAAGTTTTGACCGACTAAGCACAACATCGGGCCGAGCACACCGCGTATCTATACACGACCAGGGTTGGGTGTTCCGGGCAATTCTAGGGTTTTTTACATTACATGTAAAATACCTGTTTTATACGCCGAAAATATAAAAAACGTACTATACGTTTTTTACATATTAGAGATTTTGAAGGCACGTAAAATACATGTATAATATCTCATAAATATGTAGAATGTATGAAACTGTATTTTCTATGTTTGAATGGCTGCATGGCCCTGAACCCTCAGTGTCTGATGACAATCAAAAGGCAAGGATAACAATACAAGAGTCAAGTGCAAGAGCCAACCAGAACGAACAGGTAGATCACAAGTTCAAATGAGTCATCAGGGTGAAACGATCAGAAGGGACAAAAGACTCACAAGGCGATGGTCAAATTTCACGAGGGTCACAAGGTGGTGGTCAAATTACACAAGGGTCAAACATCACGAGGGTCACTGGGGTTACAAGGGGACAATCAAATTTCACAGGAGTCGAACGACACAAGAGTTACAAGGGAATGGTCATATTTCTCGGGGATCATACATCATGAGGCTCACGAGGGTCATACGGGGAACGTCAAATTTCACGGGGGTCAAACGTCATGAGGGTCGCGAGAGTCACAATAGGATGGTCAAATTTTGCAAGGGTCAAATATCACGAGGGTCGCAAGGGAATGATTAAATTTTACAAAGTTTGAATGTTGCAATGGTGAAATTTCACGAGGGTCACAAGGGTCACAAAGGGAATGGTCAAAGTTTCAAGAGGTTTAAAAGTCGCGGGTTACGATGCAATGATCGAATCATCAGCGAGGCGGTAAAACGGTTCAAGTCGTATAAGGTCTTAGCTGAGTTTTAGGGGGAATCTCCGAATCTAAGAGGGATAATGAAATTTTCCTAATTACCATTTTTGTAGAGCGAATTTAGAGTTACAAGAAAGGTCGTGATAACAATTTTACTATCTCCCTTAGATTCCGAGATGTTTAATGAAAACTGACCAATAGTCAAAATAGTCTTAGACCGTTATACAGCTTCGCTGCTGAAATTTCACAAGGGTTGAAAGTGACGACAATGGTCATTTTCAACGAGGGTCAAAAATCAGAAGAGGATTTCACAAGGGTCAAATATCAGGGGGGTCATGAGGGTCTCAAGGAAATTACCATTGTCACATTCAACCCTCGTACAATTTCAGCAGCGACCCTGTATAACGATCTAAGACTATTTTGACTATTGGCCAATTTTCATTGAATATCTCTGAATCTAAGGGAGATAGTAAAATTTCTATCACATTTCTTGTAGCCCTAAATTCGCTCTACAAAAATGGATTGGTTGGTGAAGAACTAGGCTTAGGGTGGATGTGGGATAAAATGTGGAGGGAAATGCTGGAAAATTAACGTTGAGACGAATTATAAAAATTCCCGTTTTATTCGTGGGATCGAACCACGTCGTTAAATAACTTCTTTGTACACTCTTTGGTATTAAATTTCACTGTTGAGTGTCTTAAAATTACTGCTGATTGTCTGCAATTTTAATCAAGTTGAATTACTGATAATAGTTCAATTTAGACTGATAAAACTGAGGTGATGTACTGAACGAAACGTTGATCTTACAAAGACTGGTGATGTACTTTCACGTAAAGCCTCGGTGATGTACTTGGCTATTAGTGAGCTAGGTGAGGTTCAAAAAGCTACTGTACTCGGTGAGGTACGATGTAAGACTTCTACAGGTGATTTGCTCGAGATAGACTTGTACGGTGAGAGGTTAAGCCTAAACTGATTCGCGCGTGTTTCGGTCACTTATGACTGATGACCCGAAGGGTCACGGAGATTTTCGAAGTGAACCAAGCTAGTCGACCAGAATGTTCTGGAATTTTAGTTGCGTTTTAAACACCTCGGGGGCAAGTCATCATCAAGGATGATGAATTAATTGTGGAATTTTCTCTGCTGCTCTCGCTGATTTGCTTCTTCTTCTTTTGAGTGATTGTCTGGTGCTGATGATGTTCTTCGGAGAATTGTCTGCTGGTGCTGTACTGGTGTTGTTGAGTACGCCGGGGTCGTGGCTAATTCTTCAAGTTAGCCACTGAGAACTTCTAGGTGTCCTGACGTCTTCCTGTGGAGCTGCTGTCATCCTGGTGAATTCCTTGTCGAGTTGAGGGAGGCGTAAATTCCCCCAGTTGGCGAATGCGTCGACTGTCGAGTCAAAGGAGGTGTAAATTCCTTCGATCATCGTCGAACTCGAGGCTGATGATTGCTGAGCGGAGAAACACAGGTTGAGAGAGGTATCACTTGCCAAAATAACGATAAATGGAACATGATACTTATCTCTCAATCCTGGAGCCTTTGGGGTCCCCTAGCTGCTTGGTGATAACATCTTCTCCCAGGGCCTGTTCTGCGGTAGAGATTATGCCGGAGAGGCTACTGGAAATTCTGATGCCTTTTGTTGATTTCCGGAGATTTAACTTGTCTCACAGTTGTTGATCAACTGTGGTGATAGCTCCTCAATTTGATATGCAGTTGATTACATTAAATTTGCGTATTTCCTGGTCCCTGAACTTTGGTGAAGCTCTATTAGCTACTTGTTGAAGGTTTCCTTACAGCCGTTGGAGAGACCCTCGGTGAACAATCTGTGCAATTACGTACCTCGTAGTATTCTATAATTGTTGTGGGTTGGCCAACTACTTGAAGATTCTAGGACTTGACGAGGTGAACCGCCTTGGTTGTCAATCCTCCTGCTAATGTTGAATGGACCAGTCTCTTCATTATGTGAATCGGCTGTTTAATATTTAGAGGGCCGATCTCTTCTAAATCTGTTGATGATTTCTTTTAGCGATATAGTCGATGAGCTGATTACTGATCTGGGATCGTGTCCCCCTTTGATGAGCCTTGATCCTCATGTTGGTGATATTCTTCCTTCTGGTAACCCCTTTATCGACTGAGAGAGGCGTAAATTCTCCCAGTTGTCACTGAGCTCATTATTGTTGATTGCTAAGGGGAGAAACACAGGGTGAGAGACGTATCACTTGCCAAAATAATAATAAATGGCNATGTTGAATGGACCAGTCTCTTCATTATGTGAATCGGCTGTTTAATATTTAGAGGGCCGATCTCTTCTAAATCTGTTGATGATTTCTTTTAGCGATATAGTCGATGAGCTGATTACTGATCTGGGATCGTGTCCCCCTTTGATGAGCCTTGATCCTCATGTTGGTGATATTCTTCCTTCTGGTAACCCCTTTATCGACTGAGAGAGGCGTAAATTCTCCCAGTTGTCACTGAGCTCATTATTGTTGATTGCTAAGGGGAGAAACACAGGGTGAGAGACGTATCACTTGCCAAAATAATAATAAATGGCAAATGATACTTAACTCTCAGTCCTGGAATCTCTGGTTTCCCCTTGGCTTCTGCTGGTGATGTACTTCAGTTGAAATTAACGCCAGAGTTGACTCCTCTAGCGTAAGCCTCGATATATATTGAGAATAGTCTTGGTTCGCTGATGATCTCCTAGTGAATTGCTGCGTTGGTGCTGAGGTTCTCTGCAGTTGTTCTGGTGATTTTCGGAAGCTCTAGAACTCGATTGAACAACGATTGCTCAATGAGCCTCGGATCGTCATACCTCTTGGTGAGTTTCTGCCAGGCTTTCTTGTAGTTCTCGTCCTTGACTTGAAAGGTCGAGAAGAGAGTTGCTGCTGGATCCCTGAGAGAACTCTTCAGGCGAACCAACTTCTGCACTGGGGTAATGGTAGGAATGTTACCTACCAGTGATTGGAAGAGGTCGCTGAATTCTGTCTATTGTTCAGGTTTCCCATCAAACGGCTTGATTTCAAGGCGTTTCAGCTGATTGGCTTGATTCTGTTCTGGTGAGGTGCTGGTAGACTCCCTCAGTGTTGTGTTCTTGTTGTTGAACTTCTTCATTAGGGTCATTGACCTGAGCGTCGTCTGCCATGGTGATGATCTGCGCTAAGTTGTCGATATTGTAAGTTATCGGCTGTTGAGATGCTACTGATGGCCGATGAGTTACTGACTGCCGGACGTTCGGTGAGTCGCCTATTGTGTGGCGCACGTGGGCCAAGTGTTGATGGGCTTCGGCGACACTCGACACTTACGAATACTCTCGATTTCGACAATGAAATTGCACTGGTACCTTGTTTACTTCCTCACCCTGTGGGATGTAAACAAAGTCACTGTCCTTTTATCCTGTCCGTTGAGTCGCTCGTGTGAACCCCGAAAGTCTATTCACCACGAGGCGTCCTTGCAAAATTCACAGCACTTATCATACATTTTAACCCACTATCCGGCTGAAAGGACCACTGTTTGGTGAGGAACTAGGCTTAGGGTGGATGTGGGATAAAATGTGGAAGGAAATGCTGGAAAATTAACGTTGAGACGAATTATAAAAATTCCCGTTTTATTCGTGGGATCGAACCACGTCGTTAAATAACTTCTTTGTACCCTCTTTGGTATTAAATTTCACTGTTGAGTGTCTTAAAATCACTGCTGATTGTCTGCAATTTTAATAAAGTTGAATTACTGATAATAGTTCAATTTAGACTGATAAAAGTGAGGTGATGTACTGAACGAAACATTAATCTTACAAAGACTGGTGATGTACTTTCACGTAAAGCCTCGGTGATGTACTTGGCTACTAGTGAGCTAGGTGAGGTTCTAAAAGCTACTGTACTCGGTGAGGTGCGATGTAAGACTTCTACAGGTGATTTGCTCGAGATAGACTTGTACGGTGAGAGGCTAAGCCTAAACTGATTCGCGCGTGTTTCGGTCACTTATAACTGATGACCCGAAGGGTCACGGAGATTTTCGAAGTAGGCCGAGCTAGTCGACCAGAATGTTCTGGAATTTTAGTTGCGTTTCAAACATGGATATTACGAAAATTTCGTTATCCCCCTCAGATTCGGAGATTTTCCCTAAAACTCAGCTAAGAGCTAATACGACTTGAACCGTTTTACCACCTCGCTGATGATTCGTTCATTGCATTGTAACCCGTGATATTTAACCCTCTTGAAACTTTGACCATCCCCTTTGTGACCCTTGTGACCCTCATGAAGTTTCACCATTGCAACATTCAAGCTTTGTGAAATTTAATCATTCCCTTGTAATCCTCGTGTTATTTGACCCTTGTAAAGTTTGACCATCCTTTTGTGACTCTTGTGACCCTCATGACGTTTGACCTTCGTGAAATTTGGCATTCCTCGTATGACCCTCGTGATCCTCGTTATATTTGACCCTCGTGAAATTTGACCATCCCCTTGTGACCCTCGTTACTTTCGTGAAGTTTGACCATTGCGACATTTTAGCGTTGGAAAATTTATTCCCTTGTGATTTTCATGATATTTGACCCTTGTAAAATTTGATCCTCCCCTTGTGACTCTTGTGAATGAACGGATAGCCATTTGTATATAGTTTGTGTCTCTTGTAACCCTCATAACGTTTGGCCCTCGTGAAATCTGACGTTCCCCGTATGTCCTTCATGAGTCTCGTGATATTTGATCACCGAGAAATTTGACCATCACCTTGTGACCCTCGTGACGTTTTACCCTTGTCACCTTTTCCTTGTGACCCTCGTGATGTTTGACCCTCGTGAAATTTTACCATTCCCTTGTGACCCTCGTTACCCTCGTGAAGTTTGACTATTGCAACATTTTAGCTTTGTAAAATTTAATCATTCCCTTGTGATCCTTGTGACCCTCGTGAAATTTGACTATCCCCTTGTGACCCTCGGGAAGTTTGACAATTGCACCATTCAAGCTGTGTAAAATTTAATCATTCCCTTCTGATGCTCGTGATATTTGACCTTTGTAAAATTTGACCAGTCCTTTGTGACACTTGTGACTCTCATGACGTTTGACCCTCGTGAAATTTGACCTTCCCCGCGTGACCCTCGTAATACTTATGATGTTGGAACCTCGTAAAATTTGTGACCGTTATGACCCGGTGAAATTTGACCTTCATGAAATTCGGTAATCCTCTTATGACATTTGACCCTCGTGGAAAATGACCATTGTCACATTCAACCCTCCTGAAATTTCAGCAGCGAAGCGGTGAAATGGTTGAAGTCTATTTTGACTCAAAATATATCTCGGAATCTAAAAGAGAGGGTAAAATTTTTATTGCGACCTTTTTGTAGCCCTCAATTTGCTCTACAAAGCAGGTTACTACAAAAATTTCGTTATCTCCCTTAGATTCGGAGATATTCGCCGGGTTTCGACTGCGGGATTCTCGCATGCCCGTCTAAAATCGGGTCATGAACGCCAACTATTTCACTTTTGACTAGTGTTTTTGCTAGTGTATAAAATTGACGTAAAATACATGGTATAATACGTGTAAAATACCAAGTATTTTACGTGAAGTAATTTACTTGCCCAACACTGTACATGACAGAACTTCCCCCTCCACCATCTCTAAATGATTTACATTCGATATAACGAAAACGGGACGACAAATGGGGAAAGTGTCGTTAGTTACATTATACATATAAATCGCCTATGAGCTTTTCAACGATGAAACTATGGTATTTTTTGGATTAACAGTAAAAAAACATATGCGCATAGCAACGAGTTGATATTCACATTCTCGCGATTCACATTATAAAGTCGGAGAATCAAGTTGTAACGTTGGCAGCGCCAGTCCCACTGAGCCTTATATCCAACGTTGAAGTGTTGCCACCAGTGGGAAACCATGCGGGAAATGTTCTTCTTCACGTTAAATCACTTATTAGAATGAAATGGAAAACTCGACTCGGTGTTCTATCTTGTTTTCTCTCGTCGAAAATTCGAATTTCATCCCGCCATATCTATAAGGTGTCCCATAGGAATGTGTGAAAAAAAACTCCCCAGTACTAAGGATTGGAGACCACCACTTATTCTCCCAGGGGTGTACAAAATCCCTTGCTCTTGTGGAAAAGTGTACATTGGTGAAACCGGGAGGAGGATCAGTACACGGATCAAAGAAAATCAATGGAGTGCAAAAAATGGCCATGTCTCGCAATCTGCACTGGCTGAACATTGGATGGACACTGGACACTCTATCCAATATGACAAGACAGAAATGCTTGCCAGCTCACAAGGATATTTCGCCAGAAAACATCGCGAAGATCTCGAGACCCAAAAAAACATCCTAACAATCTCAATAGGGATTGAGGATATCAAACCAATTCAATTTGGAACACCGTCCTCCCGGCTTTTTAATTGACCAGCTGATCAATTAAAAACATCTTGATTGGCTGGGATACCCCCCCCCCTTCCTGTAGCGCCTCGCTACATCCGCATTTACGCATTAGTACACGGACACGACTACGTGCGTAGTTGAGACGACTGGACATCAGTGACATCATCGCTCTCTGTCCGGCGCCAATAAAATGTATACTTCTCTCTCGCACCTATTGTAACGCGTATCCGAATTCTCGCCTTTTGCGAATATTATATTCAGTCCGGCACTGACCGCCGAATACTCGGGAGTCACAATCTTCTCCCATAACTTGTAAATATCCCTACGACGTGTTTAGTAATAAACAACAATTTTACATTAATTGTTAGTAGTGGATTGACTCAAGCCTTTCCCATCACACCACAATCCCTATACCCCCCCCCCGCCGCTCTACCTACCCCCGCCAGGGGTCAGAGGGGATATAAGGACTTCCTTACAATGGGGAGCTTCAGTATCGGAGCAACTTAGCCCTGATGATGCAGACTGAAATGTTTACGAAACGTCGGCAAAAAGCTGAATCTAGACGCGGCATCCATCCGAAAGCCATCATAATGAATAATAATATTGGCCGCGAAAGCCTCAAAACTCAAAAAAAAATCGTCGTTCATGAGTTTGAATTAATTATTTATTGATTAAAAATTAGAATTTCTGGCGATCCAACAACGACGGTGTAGCGTCTTTGTTCCGTCGTTGATTTTAATTGTCGATTTTGGGACTAGGAAAGAGGGAATGACCCGTAAAAACATTATAAAAGTTGATATATGAGGTATTTATTCATATTGGTACCGTTAATTGCATTGTTATTTATCAATTGGATGAAATAATTTTTAGTGTTAAGAGTGATGATAGAAGCTTGTAGGGGGAATGCCGCGAGATGGCGGTAGCGTCAATTTCCCGCTCGGATCGGTAAAGTCGACAGTAGTAGTAGCCAGGCTGGTCTGACAAGTCATCTGCCGAGCTAGTTAACGGGTTTGCAATGTTGCCGCATGTCTTGTTATTTTATTTTAGGTAATCAAAAGTGCACAGAAGATAGGAATTGCATCGGATATATTTTCGTATGATTAACATTAGATAATAATAATTATTTTTACATTGTTGTTGCAAATTCTAGCCAAGGGGCGGGGATTTCCAAATTTATCTGAGCCACTCGTCATCCCTCCGTTCGCATGCGTTAATTAAATAAATTAAAAAATTTCATTAATTAAGATTTCACGAGGGGGTAAAAGGGGGAGGTATGATGGCGGACGGTTGCAAATTTTACTCAACAAGGGGAGAGGTTGTCAGAAACTATCTGAGTCAAAAAATGCAAATCTCGAAAATTGTGACTTTGCCAGGGGGGGAGGGAAGGAGGAGGTTCAGCGGCGGAGGGTTGCAAATTTTAGCCAACTAGGGGAGGGGGTTCCTGAAACTAACTGAACCACTACCATCCCTCTGTTCGCATGCATCATTTAAATTAATTAAAAAAATGTTAAATAAAAATTATCAATCTTTGTTAATTGAAATTTCACGAGAAGGTGGAAGGGGGAGGTGTGATGGTGCAGGGTCGCAAATTTTACCCACAAGAGGAGGGGGTTCCAGAATCTATCTAAGCCACCCCCATGCATTGATAATAAAGATTGTTAAAGAAAAATTGTTATAAAAAATCGTTAAATAAACAATGAAAATCGCGAAAATTGACCATTTACGAGGGGGTGCAAGGGAGAGGTATGATGGCAGACGGTTGCAAATTTTACTCAACAAGAAGAGGGGTTGTCAGAATCTATCTGAGTCACTCCTCATCCCTCCGTTAGTATGCCTTGATTGAATAAAAAAAAAGTTGAATAAAAAATGCAAATCTCGAAAATTGAAACTTTGCGGGGGGGTAGGGTGGAAAATTTTAGCCAATGAAGGGAGGGGGTTCCCGTATCGTACTGAGCCACCCTCATGCATTGATTAAATAAAAAAAACAGTTAAATATATAATGAAAATCGCGAAAATTGATAATTTACGTTGGGCTGCAGGGGGAGGTATGATGATGGAGGGTTGCAAAATTTACTCAAAAAGGGGAGGGGATTTCAGAATCTAGCTGAGCCACCTCTCATTTCTCTGTTAGCATGCGTTAATTGAATAAAAAAAATTGTTAAATAAAAAATGAAACTCGAAAATTGTGACTTTGCGAGGAAGGGAGTGAAGGGGGAGGTTCTGCGGCGGAGGGTTGCAAATTTTAGCCAACTAGGGGAGGGGCCTCCTGAATCTGACTGAGCCACCACCATCCCTCTGCTCGCATGTGTTAATTAAGTAAATTAAAAAATTCTTGGATGAAAAATTGGAATTCCCTCACTTAAGATTTCACGAGGGGGCGGAAGGAGAAGCTACTACGGCGGAGGGTCGTAAATTTTACCCAACAAGGGAAGGGGGTTGTCGAATCTGACTGAGCCACCCCCATGCGTTAATTAAATAAAAAAAAAAGTTAAATATATAAAGAAAATCGCGAAAATTCATAATTTACGAGGGGCTACAGGGGGAGGTATGATGGCAAATTTGACTCAACAAGGGGATGGGGTTTCAGAATTTATCTGAGCCATCCCCCATCCCTTCGTTAGCATGCGTTGATTGAACAAAAAAAAATTTAATAAAAAATGAAAATCTCGCACATTCAGATTTTGCGAGAGGGCGAAAGGGGGAGGTACGACGACGGAGGGTTGCAAATTTCAGCCAACTATTAATTAAGTTTTCATGGGGGGGCGGAAAGGAGAGGTACGACGTTGCAAATTTTACCCAACAAGGGGGGGGCTCCCAAATTCGACTGAGCCACCCCCATGCGTGTATTTAAAAAAAAAGTTTTAAAAAAATCGGAAAAGCCATTCTTAAATAAACAATGAAAATCACGAAAATTGAGAATTTACGGGGGGCTGGAAGCGTGAGGTATGATGAGGGAGGGTTGCAAATTTTACTCATCAACAAGGGAAGGGGACTCCTCAAACTCACTGAGCCACCCCCATCCCTCTGTTCGCATGCGTTATTTAAATAAAATTAACAATTTTTGAATAAAAAATAAGAATCTTTTTTAATTGAAATTTCACGAGAAGGTGGAAGGGAGAGGTATGATGGCGCAGGGTTGAAAATTTTACCTAACAGGAGGAGGGGGTTCCAAAATCTATCTGAGCCGCCCCATATTCCTCCGATCGCATGGATTAATTACATAATTAAAAAAGTTCGTGAATAACGAATGAAAATTTCTTTAATTAAGATTTGACGAGGGGGTGGAAGGGGGAGGTACGACGACGGAATGTTGCCAATTTTACCCAACAAGGAGAGGGGGTTTCCGAATCTGACTGAGCCACCCCCATGCGTTGATTTAAAAAATTGTTTTTAAAAAATAAACAATGAAAATCGCGGCAATTGAGACTTTGCGAGGGGGTTTGGGGGGGAGGTGCGACGGCGGAGCGTTGCAAATTTTACTCAACAAGGGGACGGGGTTTCAGAACCTTTCTGAGCCACTCCCATCTCCCCGTTCCCATGCGTTTTTCAAATAAATTCAAAAATTGTTGAATAAATAATAAAAATTTTGTTAATTGAAATTGCACGAGGGGGTGGAAGGGGAAGGTATGATGGCGAAAGGTTGCAAATTTTACCCAAAGAGGGGAGGGGTTTTCAGAATATATTTGAGCCACCCCCTATTTCTGCGTTGGCATGTGTTGATTGAATAAAAAAAATATATCAGGGCCGTGAGGAAAGAGGAGGGTTCAACCCCAACACTTTTTGATCTTCATATTCTGGCTCTTACAATTTGACCCTTAGATTTTCATCCTTCTGATCCTCACATTTTTACCCATACCTTTTGACTCCTCGATTTTTACCCTCAATTCCTCTTCATTTAATGTTGGAACTTGTGAATTAAGGAAAATATACACATACATATAATATGAATAGAATGAATAAATTTGAATTAATCTAATCATGAAAACAGAATCAGAAAGAAAATAAAATAAAATGAAATAGTATACATTAATCTAGCGATGAGCGCGAAGCGCCCGTTCGATAGTATTACAATCTAATGGTAAAAATGTAAGGAGAAAAAGGGGAAAAATTAATTGTTTATTGAATTATTGACTCAATAAGCCATTGAGTCAATTCTTAAGCAAATTTATCTATCGACAAATTAATGAATAACTTAATTTATCGATTCATTAGTATAGTTTTAGGTAAGACTCTAAAATGGTCTTACATTTTCGATCTTAATCGCTTCATCAATTTTACATTGTCAACCGATCTTTCATCTTACCGAACTTAAACCTACCTAGAGATTTTTAAATCAGGCCCGTTTTCAATCTTAAAGTTGCGATCTCAAAATTTAAGATCGGAACGGGACTCATGAACGATCTTAACGTTCCACCAGCATTTTTGAAGCGCGCGATGAGCAAATAACTCATCGGCTTCTCGTAAGAATAGAGGTAAATATCACCACTGGCGGCGCTATCAGGGGTTCAGCGTCACGAATTCCATATCCGTAACATGTGGAAAATTTTGGCCTGGCGAAAGAAAATTCTTTTTTTTTTTGTTTCAAGAACCGACTGTAATGGTTAGGTGGGTGAAGTGTTGCTCCAGCGGACATCCAAGCTAAGCAGCATTGAGCTGGGTTAGTACTTGGATGGGTGACCGCTAGGAACACCTCGCTCGCACAAAAATTGCGGGCGGTAGGTACGGTGTAGCGGCCTAGTGTCTCCATCTAGTCAGTGTGACAGATGGATATATTAGGGCACTGCACAATCGGCCGGCTGTGCGACTGGGGTTTTACATGATTTCCCGTGCAGTCCTAGCTCGAATGGGGCACAGCTAAGAGTAAGACGGCCATGATACCGCAGATAACAATGAGAGGAAAAAGAAAGGAGGGGTGGCAGGCTAGAGAAGGGATTTCAAATCGAGAATTACTTCGATAAAACCAATGAAATGGAAAAACTTAAAAACAAAAATAATAATTCTTTTTTTCTACTCAATCCTGATCGATAGACAACTTTTAGCACCACAATAGTGAACTAGAAGAGTTACTTGAGGGATATAAAAAAATTTGCCCAAATATTTTTACATTTAGTGTATCTTTCTTATAAGGACCGACTGTAATAGTTAGGTGGGTGAGGTGTTGCTTGTACTTGGATGGGTGACCGCTTAGGAACACCTCACTCACACAAAAATTGCGGGCGGTAGGTACGGTGTAGCGGCCTAGTGTCTCCATCTAGTCAGTGTGACAGATGGATATATTANACACCTCGCTCGCACAAAAATTGCGGGCGGTAGGTACGGTGTAGCGGCCTAGTGTCTCCATCTAGTCAGTGTGACAGATGGATATATTAGGGCACTGCACAATCGGCCGGCTGTGCGACTGGAGTTTTACATGGTTTCCCGTGCAGTCCTAGCTCGAATGGGGCACAGCTAAGAGTAAGAAGGCCATGATACCGCAGATAACAATG
>NW_021680443.1:180585-191473 GCF_001412515.2 Diachasma alloeum | reverse complement strand
TCGAATGGGGCACAGCTAAGAGTAAGACGGCCATGATACCGCAGATAACAATGAGAGGAAAAGAAAGGAGGGGAGGCAGGCTAGAGGAGGGTTTTCAAATCGAGAATTACTTCGATAAAACCAATGAAATAGAAAAAATAAAAAAAATAAAATATATTTCTCTTAGTTTTGAGGCTTTCGCGGCCATTATTAATGACGTGGTTGGCTTCCGGATGGATGCCGCGTTGAGTTTCAGCATTGCGCCGACGTTTCGCAAACATTGCAGTCTGCATCTTCAGGGCTATGAGCTCCGATTCTGAGCTCCGATGTGTGGGGGCAGTCCTTATATACCTTCCCTTGTGGTGGTGGGAGAAGGGGAAGGGGGGNCCCCCCCCCTTCCCCTTCTCCCACCACCACAAGGGAAGGTATATAAGGACTGCCCCCACACATCGGAGCTCAGAATCGGAGCTCATAGCCCTGAAGATGCAGACTGCAATGTTTGCGAAACGTCGGCGCAATGCTGAAACTCAACGCGGCATCCATCCGGAAGCCAACCACGTCAAAATATATTTCTTATGAAGTGAAAATTTTTGCGAAGGAATCGCTCTTAGCGTGCCTACTGATGGGTTAAATTCCGTAAGATCGTGTGTTAAGATCGGAAATTGGTCTGATTTCAAGACCATTTATTGGATTTCCTGTCTCAAGTCTTAGTTTCAGACCGTTCGTAAGACCGGAGTTTTTACAGTGTTTTTACAGACCATTTTTCCATTTACACCACGTAATTAACTGATTCAAAGGACATATAGATAGATAAATCTGTTCATGTGCGTTAAGGATGTATTACACCTTTTTCGCCAAAATTCACGTTTTTTTAATTTTTCTTAAATTTTTCTTGCAAATTGTCGATGGGATTGACGTGAAAAAATATACCGTTTTTGCGTTTTGTCATTACTTAATGACTCACGAAATTTCATAATCGTGCAATCAGTTTTCTGCGTTTTTTCTAAAACTTTTGGGAAATTCACAAAACTTTAGAAAAAATGCAGGAAAACGATTGCACTACCGTGAAACTTCGTGAGTCTGTCAATAACAATAAAACGCAAAAACGGTATATTATTTCGCGTCAATCCGATCAATAATTTGCCAGAAAAATGAAAAAAAAGTGAATTTTGGCCGAAAGGGTGTAGTACATCCTTAAATGTCCATATATCACATGGGACGAAGCCCTTTCTAGAACGCTCCCATTCGTGCGACGTGAGTTTAAACCTAGGACGTTATCTTATTATTGTTTCTTTTTCTCAATTTACTCAGAAATACATGAATGTGTGGTGAGAGGGTATGAAAAAAAAATCAGTCAATATTTACTTTCTATTTTATCAACTGTTGCCCCTGTTTTGCTGATAAGTTAGCAATAGGCTTCTGAATAGGTTTGAATATGATACTCACTTCTGACCTGCATTTCTGGACTTTATTTCTGACCTACACTTTTCACCCTCATAACCCGGAATTTCAACTCTCATAAACCATAGCCGTGACCAGTATGTTCCTTATTTGCGCCCCTCGGGACCATCATCTTTAGTTTCGACACTTGTGAACCTTGGTTTTACCCCTCACGACATATGGTCTTGTAACCCTCACTAGAAGCGTCAAAATGAAGTCCGAATAAGGGTCACAAATGGTGAAAAAGAGTCAAAACAGGGATCTGGATAGATCGGAGTAAGTGTCAGAAATGGTCAGAGTAAGGTTCAGAAACGGTCACAATGAGGCTGATATGGGGACCTTAGGGAGTTCGTGTGGAGATGATATGGGTATCACATGATGGCGATTTGGAGGACATACGGCGCTTATATTAAGGTCATATGGAGGTCAGATAGGGGTAATATGGAGTTCTAGTCCATATACTGTGACAGGTCTGGTATACATTTTTAGGTCCATTGAATTTTATCATTGGACTTTGTTTTTGGGGTCTCTGAACACGAATGTGTAAACTATTTTTTCGCGGTGTGGTCAGTTTTGTTCATTTATAAGAATTTAATTGTTTATAACGCGATTTCGTGGAAACGATTGGAGTTAGGTGAAAAAGTTTTAAAGAAAAAATGTTCCTTGTCTAAAAATAGGTACATTTTATTTTTTATTTTTATTCCTATCTCTCATAGTTATCGAGTTTTCACCTCTGAAAGCATAACGAAATCATTTGATGGAAATGAAGAAAAATGTAGCGAAGCTACTTATTTATCGTTCGAATTATTTCACTATATTGTATTCGCACCGGCTTAGCAGCCGAATACCTGACTACGTCACCTCGTGACGATTCGTCATATTTCGGGCACCCTCGATCGGATGATCTAATTGCCTATACCGTCGCGAGAGACAGATTCGTCATAGCTCTCAAGGTGTAAACATCGACACATTCGCTGTGAATAAATTCCATTCGATTTCTACCGTTATAACGCGTGTTATAATTTCATCAACCCGTCCAACATTCCCGAGTATCCCACAAGTGGTGACCCCGACGTGATCCTTTTAACGTGATCAATAAAATTATCGTTTTAACGTGTTCAGAGTGAAATAGTTGCCGTTAAAATTGAAGTAATTTTCGATCGCGTGGTTTTCGTGGATCTTTCGAGAAGCGTTGGATTTTTCGACACGTGCTCGGTAGCGTTATGTCGTTCCACGCGCTTGTGTTACCGCGTGTGATATTTTGTGCATCGTGGTGCATCGCTGAGCACCCAGAGACGTTGTGCTGCACCGTGAAAATTATCACGAACAATTTCGCCGTGATTAGTGCACTTTTAGACGATTTTAGTGATTTTTCAGCAAAATGCCTGACGGGCCCGACACAATACAGGCATTGAGACGCCTCGTGGTGCGACCGGCACCTTTTCTGCCGAACGCCCGGAGCTTTGGGTTGCTCAACTCGAAGGGCAATTTCACCTCGCAGGTATCGAAAATGAACTCGACAAATTCCACATGGCTGCCGTCCACCTTGACACGCATGCCGCAGCTGAGGTTCAGGACATCATACTGCATCCACCTGATCAAACTCCATATAAGGCATTAAGAAAAGCCCTCGTGGAGAGACTCACGGCTTCACAGGAGGCAAAACTACACCAACTCCTGGACAAAGAGGTTCTCGGTGATCGTAAGCCCTCACAATTTTTAAGACAATTAAAATCTCTTGTCGACAATATTCCAGAAAATATTCTGAAAACAAAATGGCTATCACGCTTGCCAGCAAATACTCAATCAATTTTAGCGACGCAAGCAAATTCCACACTGGACAAAATGGCGACATTGGCCGACAAATTAATGGAAATATCGTCTCCACCAATTATTAACGCCATTTCTCCAGGCGCTGATCCAGCCGTTGCCGCCCTGGAACAGAGGTTTTCGCGTCTCGAACTTTGCATTTCTGAACTAGCGAACGCAATAAAAAACGAACGCTCCCGCTCTCACTCACGTTCCAAGTCTCGTTCAAGGCCTCGTTCAAGGTCATGCAGTCAAAGATACGAAAAATGCTGGTATCATTTCAAATTTGGTGATCAAGCCACTCGATGCAGGCCTCCTTGTTCAATGTCGACGGGAAACGAACCGTCGGATCGTTAGCGGCGGTAAACGATCCAATCTTCCGCTCACACCGCCTATTCGTGTCGGAAATTAATACCAAAGTCAAATATTTAATCGACACCGGCGCGGATTTGTGTATATATCCACGAACGCTTTTCCCTGGCAAAAATAAGGCAACGGAGTACATGTTGTACGCAGCAAATGGCACACGGATACACACATACGGCTGTACTGTCCTCTCGCTCAATTTCGGCCTCAGAAGGGATTTTTCCTGGCGTTTCACTATTGCGGATGTCGAAAAGCCAATTATCGGCGCAGATTTTCTCGCGCATTTTGGACTTTTACCTGATTTAAAGAACAATTGTCTATTAGATTCAGCAACCGGTTTATCGACGCGATGTATAGCGTCATTATCGAATATCGTTTCAACAATTAAAGTTTACCGGCCGACCGAATCGTCTTGGACAGATCTACTTGCCGAATTTCCGTCAATAACTAAACCGGATGGAAATTTTCAATTGACAAAACACACAACGGTCCATCATATCGCAACAACGCCCGGACCTCCTGCATCGAGTAAAGCTCGTCGTCTCGCCCCAGACAAATTAACGATGGCACAACAGGAATTTCAGAAAATGATGAAGCTAGGTATCGCTCGTCGTTCAAAGAGCCCCTGGTCTTCACCGCTACACCTGGTGCCCAAGAAATCTGGCGATTGGCGACCCTGTGGAGATTATCGCGGACTTAACGCTCGTACGATACCTGATCGATATCCAGTTTGCGTACTAGAAGATTTTACCCAATTTCGCAGGCAAAAAGATATTTTCGACCGTCGATCTCGTTCGTGCTTTCAATCAGATTCCTGTCGCACCGGATGACATCTGCAAAACAGCAATAATTACGCCTTTCGGTTTATTCGAATTTCCATTCATGACGTTTGGACTTCGAAATGCTGCACAGACATTTAAGCGATTTATCGATGAAGTAACACGAGACCTAGATTTCTTTTTTCCGTTTATCGACGACATCTTAGTTGCCTCTAAAGACCCCGAAGAACATAAAAAACACCTTCGTCTCCTATTTCAACGCTTGGCAGAGTATGGAGTTGTCATCAATACCGCCAAATGCCATTTCGGAGAACCAGAAGTCGACTTTCTCGGTTATCGTGTAACGGCGGAAGGAATTCGTCCGCTTNGCTTGGCAGAGTATGGAGTTGTCATCAATACCGCCAAATGCCATTTCGGAGAACCAGAAGTCGACTTTCTCGGTTATCGTGTAACGGCGGAAGGAATTCGTCCGCTTCCCGAAAAAGTTGAAGCTATCGTCAACTTTCTTCGACCAGAGAAAATGAAGAAGTTACGTGAATTTCTCGGCATGATTAACTTTTATCGGAAATTTGTTAAAGGTGCTGCAACAACACAGGCACCCCTTCACGAATTTCTTCAAGGTTCTAACGTAAAAGGGTCTCATCCAGTTTCGTGGACTACAGAAGGAGAAGCCGCCTTCAATGTCTCTAAGAAAAAACTGCAACATGCAACGCTGTTAGTGTACCCAGATACGTCACTACCGTGGGCTGTTTTTACCGACGCGTCCGAATTTGCTATCGGCGCCGTTCTTCAACAGCGCAGAGGTACCGTCTGGGAGCCGCTCGCCTTCTTCAGTAAGAAGCTTCAACCTTCCCTGAGGAAGCGATGCCCATACGACAGAGAGCTCCACGCAATTTATGAAGCAGTTCGTAAGTTCAGGCACATTTTTGAAGGTCGTCACGTGACCATTTATACTGATCATAAACCGCTGCTGCATGCTTTCAAACAAAATCCTGATAAAGCAAATCCTTGGCAGTTCCATCGCCTTGATTTTATCGGTCAGTTTTCAACAGATATTCAGCATGTCGCAGGTAAAGATAACGTTGTTGCCGACGCCTTATCGAGAATCGAAGCCATATCCATAGCAATCTCGACGGCCGAACTAGCACAGGCACAAGCAGCAGATGCCGAACTCCAAGAACGTCTGCAAGACCCGAATGGCGTCCTTCAACTACGACCTATTAACATGCCAGAGAGTCCAACTCCAATTTACTGTGACGTCAACGATCAGCTGATTCGTCCCTATGTACCATTACCGCTACGTAAGAGAGTTTTTGACACTCTGCATAGCGTCAGTCATCCAGGGGCTAACGCATCAACTCAGCTGGTTGCTCAACGTTTCGTCTGGCCGAGTTTAAAGAAAGACTGTCGTCTTTGGACTCGTGCATGTCTCGCATGCCAGAAGAATAAAATTTCACGACACGTGGCATCGCCGATTCAAGACTTTCCCGGGGGAAGAACAAGACGCTTCGAACACATTCATGTCGACATCATCGGACCATATGTACCGTCCAGAGGTTACCGTTATTGCCTGACAATAATCGACAGATTTTCACGTTTCCCGGAAGCATTCCCGATTTCCGACATTACCGCTGAGACTGTTGCCGGTGTGCTCTACGCAAACTGGATTTGTCGTTATGGCGTTCCACGCCTATANGCAGAGGTACCGTCTGGGAGCCGCTCGCCTTCTTCAGTAAGAAGCTTCAATCTTCCTTGAGGAAGCGATGCCCATACGATAGAGAGCTCCACGCAATTTATGAAGCAGTTCGTAAGTTCAGGCACATTTTTGAAGGTCGTCACGTGACCATTTATACTGATCATAAACCGCTGCTGCATGCTTTCAAACAAAATCCTGATAAAGCAAATCCTTGGCAGTTCCATCGCCTTGATTTTATCGGTCAGTTTTCAACAGTTATTCAGCATATCGCAGGTAAAGATAACGTTGTCGCCGATGCCTTATCGAGAATCGAAGCCATATCCACAGCAATCTCGACGGCCGAACTAGCACAGGCACAAGCAGCAGATGCCGAACTCCAAGAACGTCTGCAAGACCCGAATGGCGTCCTTCAACTACGACCTATTAACATGCCAGAGAGTCCAACTCCAATTTACTGTGACGTCAACGATCAGCTGATTCGTCCCTATGTACCATTACCGCTACGTAAGAGAGTTTTTGACACTCTGCATAGCGTCAGTCATCCAGGGGCTAACGCATCAACTCAGCTGGTTGCTCAACGTTTCGTCTGGCCAAGTTTGAAGAAAGACTGTCGTCTTTGGACTCGTGCATGTCTCGCATGCCAGAAGAATAAAATTTCACGACACGTGGCATCGCCGATTCAAGACTTTCCCGGGGGAAGAACAAGACGCTTCGAACACATTCATGTCGACATCATCGGACCATATATACCGTCCAGAGGTTACCGTTATTGCCTGACAATAATCGACAGATTTTCACGTTTCCCGGAAGCATTCCCGATTTCCGACATTACCGCTGAGACTGTTGCCGGTGTGCTCTACGCAAACTGGATTTGTCGTTATGGCGTTCCGCTTCGGATCACGACAGATCAAGGGACACAATTCGAGAGCCAACTCTTCAATGCTCTCGCTCGACGTACAGGCAGCAGACATATTCGCATGACGGCGTTTCACCCACAAGCTAACGGCATGGTGGAACGTCTACATCGCCAAATCAAAGCAGCAATACGGTGTCACGAGAGTCCTCATTGGGTAGATACCCTCCCCACCGTGCTTTTTGGAATTCGTTCAGCGTGGAAAGACGATCTTAACGCCACATCTGCCGATATCGTATTTGGAGAGCCACTTCGATTACCAGGAGAATTTCTCGCTCCTGCTCCGAACAATGGCCTACCGGCAGTAACGATTGCCGACAGACTCAGAAACCACTTCGTTGAGCTCGCTCCAGTTCCCGGCACACGACACGGCCAACGTAAAGTATTCGTATTTAAAGAACTCGCCTGATGTTCGCACGTTTTTGTTCGTTTAGATGCTGCTCATCATACATTTACGCCACCGTACGAAGGACCACATCATGTCATATCGCGACACGAGAAGCATTTCGTCGTCTGGATCAATGGTCAAGAAACTGTCGTATCCATTGACCGTCTGAAGCCAGTATTTTCCATTGCCGAAGACGAAGCAGCCGACGCTGACTTACCGGATGACGACAACGATTCAGACGACACTCTATTACCGTCGTCAGAACAATCGACCCCTGGTACGACACCAGATGCCTCACCGCAACCTGGACCATCTAGACGCAGATCATCATCTTGGGCTCCATCGAGTGACGCAAGATCATCTTTGGACTCAACTCCTCGACCAGTACGAAAACGCGTCAGGTTCAATCAATAAACTCACTCAATATTCAATTATCTGTTCCAAATCACGTATACCGTTTTTAGTGCCATTTTAACGCGTATACATTGCTTATATTGTATATATTGTACATAGCTAACTCCCTTTTTTTTCCGACACAGAAGGGGAGTATTGTAGCGAAGCTACTTATTTATGGTTCGAATTATTTCACTATATTGTATTCGCACCGGCTTAGCAGCCGAATACCTGACTACGTCACCTTGTGACGATTCGTCATATTTCTGGCACCCTCGATCGTATGATCTAATTGCCTATATCGTCGCGAGACAGATTCGTCATAGCTCTCAAGGTGTAAACATCGAAACATTCGCTGTGAATAAATTCCATTCGATTTCTACCGTTATAACGCGTGTTATAATTTCATCAACCCGTCCAACATTCCCGAGTATCCCACAAAAAACATTCCCAATTGCCATCCAACGTGATATGAAATCCAAGTTATCTCGGTCAATTTTTCGATTCGTCAAATGTTGAAGGGACGCATGTACAGATATGATCTAAAAACATAATAGCCAAACACCAGAGGCGAAAATTAATCATCTTGACACAAAAAAAGAAAATTTCTAATTGGACGAATACAATGCTTCCATTCGGAAGCGACAATTGGTTAGTAGGACTACGCCATTGAGATATAAAGCGAGAAATGTATACAGACGCACTCTCTCCCACGCATTACTGCCGTCTTCGCCCTCATGCGCGAGTGCGAGATATAAGACTGATTTATACCAATTGCAAATTAATCTGTACCGTATTTCTCCAAAATATTTTTCGTAATTTGAATTGCCCAGGAATACTCCAAGAACAATAGATTTTAAACCTAAGCAGACCGATTTNTGGCAGCATCTGTCCGATCTTCTTTGGAGGCTGGAAGATCGTTCAAATGTCATGTTTGCCAAGTACTCTNAGTAGAGATATGTATTTGAAAGTAATTTACTGATTTATTTGCAAAAGTTATTATATCAAGTTATAAAGAAAAAGTACGCATTTAATAATGATAGTATGTCCTCAAGATTTCGAGAATAGTCGGGAATTTCTAAATCCGTGGGACACCCAATTCTTTCACATTTTTGTCGCTGAGACATTTGTTGAAAAATTCTTTTCTCTGCTGCGGCTCCATGGGTCCAGAATCAGGATGNCTATACATTAGGGAGCTAATAACGGAATTCTTCTGGGAGGGGTGGTGATGAGAGGTAGCATTGAGATACCTATCTCNACTTGATGCTCACGTGCTGAGTATTCAAGAACTCCAGGAATTCAGTTAGACCAGTCTTTCCATCTGGCCAGATGACAAAGGTATCGTCCACATACCTGAACCATACAGTAGGTTTCTGAGGTGCTGACTCCAATACTTCGTTCTCGAAGTGTTCCGTAAATATATTTGCAATAATCGGGGAAATGGGAGACCCCATTTCCGCTCCCGATTTCTGCTCATAGTACTCTCCTTTGAACTGAAAGNTATCTGTGTGGGTTGGCTTGCGATATACTTGGTGGCCTAGAGTGCCGTCCTCGTTGCGTCGAACCAGGACATCTAGGAATGGAAGACATCTATCTTGTTCAATTTCCATAGTGAACTTGATGCTCACGTGCTGAGTATTCAAGAACTCCAGGAATTCAGTTAGAGCAGTCTTTCCATGTGGCCAGATGACAAAGGTATCGTCCACATACCTGAACCATACAGTAGGTTTCTGAGGTGCTGACTCCAATACTTCGTTCTCGAAGTGTTCCGTAAATATATTTGCAATAATCGGGGAAATGGGAGACCCCATTTNGAGTATTCAAGAACTCCAGGAATTCAGTTAGAGCAGTCTTTCCATGTGGCCAGATGACAAAGGTATCGTCCACATACCTGAACCATACAGTAGGTTTCTGAGGTGCTGACTTCAATACTTCGTTCTCGAAGTGTTCCATGAATATATTTGCAATAATCGGGGAAATGGGCGACCCCATTGCCGCTCCCGATTTCTGCTCATAGTACTCTCCTTTGAACTGAAAGTATATAGAAGTTAAGCAATGCTCAATCAGGGGAAGGAATTGGGAAGAGATGTTGTTGGATTTCTTGATGATTTCCAAGGTTTCTGGGATTGGGACGTTAGTGAAGAGTGATTCCACATCAAAACTCACTAGGATATCATCTGGAGAAGTCCGGAGATATCCNGAGGTTCTCCCCTTCTCTCATAATTCTTAATACGTAGTTTCTGAAACCCCTTTTTGAGTAAATTTTGCAACCCTCCGCCTTCATACCTCCCCCTGCACCCCCTCGTAAATTATCAATTTCCGCGATGTTCATTATTTATTTAACATTTTTTATTATTTCACGAACGCATGGGGTGGCTCAGTGAGATTCGGCAATCTCGTCCCCTTATTGGGAAAAATTTACGACCCTCCGCAGTCGTACCTCCCCCTTCCACCCCCTCGTGAAACGTTAATTAACGAAATTTCAATTTTTTATTCGAGAATTTTTTAATTCACTTAATTAACACATTCGAATGGAGGCATGGAGGGTAGCTCAGATAGATTCTGGAAACCCCTCCCCTTGTTAGCTAAAATTTGCAACTCTCCGTCGTCGTGCCGCCCCCTTCTGCCCCCTCGTGAAATCTTAATTAAAGAAATTTTGATTTTTCATCCAAGAATTTTTTAATTTACTTAATTGACACATGCGAACGGAGGGATGAGGGGTGGTTCAGATATATTTTCGAACCCCCTCCTGTTGTTGGGTAAAATTTGCCACGCTACGCCATCATACCTCCCCATTCCACCTTCTCGTGAAATTTCAATTAACAAAGATTTATATTNGCTGACCCCCCCCCCCCTTCCCCTTCCCCCACCGCCACAAGGGAAGGCATATAAGGACCACCCCTAGACATCGGAGCTCAGAATCGGAGCTCATAGCCCTTAAGATGCAGACTGCAATGTTTGCAAAACTTCGGCGCAACGCTGAATCCAAACGCGGCATCCATCCGGAAGCCAAAGATTTCATTAATCATGACCGCGAAAGCCTCAAAACTAAGATTAATCGCCTCCACGGAGAGGCTATTCTTGGGTCGGTGAATTTATTCACCAAACTTAGGAAGTCCTTGCAC
>NW_021680443.1:154896-180473 GCF_001412515.2 Diachasma alloeum | reverse complement strand
ACCATCAAGTGGTGCCGAAATTCCTCCGTCTGAGGAATCCTGTCCCATCGAAGCAGGCAAATGCCATCCTCCGCCAAGCTTCGTTAAGATTGGTCAAGAAGAGAATAACAGCGGCTAAANTGATTGAGCATTGCTTAACTTCTACATACTTTCAGTTCAAAGGAGAGTACTATGAGCAGAAATCGGGAGCGGCAGTGGGGTCTCCCATTTCCCCGATTATTGCAAATATATTCATGGAATACTTCGAGAACGAAGTATTGAAGTCAGCACCTCAGAAACCTTCTGTATGGTTCAGGTATGTGGACGATACCTTTGTCTTCTGGCCACATGGAAAGACTGCTCTAACTGAATTCCTGGAGTTCTTGAATACTCAGCACGTGAGCATCAAGGTCACTATAGAAATTGAACAAGATAGATGTCTTCCATTCCTAGATGTCCTGGTTCAACGCAACGAGGACGGCACTCTAGGCCACCAAGTATATCGCAAGCCAACCCACACAGATAGGCATCTCAATGCTACCTCTCATCACCACCCCTCCCAGACGAATTCCGTTATTAGCTCCCTTAAGTATAGAGCTCTTACAATCTCTCAACCCGNCCTTGTTCAGTAAAATTTGCAACCTTCCGCCATCATACCTCCTCCTCTTACCCCCTCGTGAAATCTTAATTAATGAAATTCTTTCATTTATTTAATTAACGCATGCGAACGGAGGGATGAGGGGTGGCTCAAATAGATTTTGAAATCCCCTCCCCTTGGCTAGAATTTGCAACTCTGTGTTATCATGCTCCCCCTAATANAGTTGAACATCTTGAGATAGCTCTGACCAAAAATGGATATAACATCCAACCAATTCGGAAGGTCAGGCAGAAGCTACAGAGCAAGCTCTCATCTCCGGAAGAGAAGACTAATCGTGAGGAAAACCAGGAAAGACCAAAAGTGGCCCTCCTCCCCTATCTGTGAGGCACAACACAACGCATAATAGAGTACTTGGCAAACATAACATTCGAACGATCTTCCAGCCTTCAAAGAAGATCGAACAGATGCTGCCAAGCGCAAAGGATCCAAGACCACCTCTGAGCACACCAGGAGTGTACGAGATCCCCTGCTCATGCGGGAAAGTGTACATTGGAGAAACCGGGAGGAAGATCAGTACACGGATCAAGGAACACCAGCGGTGCTCCAAATACGGTCACTTAGAACAGTCTGCCCTGGCTGAACACTGGATGGACACTGGACATACTATCCAGTACGACCAAGCCAGAATGTTGTCCAAATCTCAAGGGTATTTCGAAAGGAAATACCGAGAGGGTTTGGANTCCAAACGCGGCATCCATCCGGAAGCCAAAGATTTCATTAATCATGGCCGCGAAAGCCTCAAAACTAAGATTTATATTTTTTATTCAAAAATTTTTTAATTAATTTAAATGACGCATGCGAACAGAGGGATGGTGGTGGCTCAGTCAGTTTCAGGAACCCCCTCCCCTAGTTGGCTGAAAATTGCAATCCTCCGCAGCTGAACCTCCCCCTTCCCTCCCCCCCTCGCAAAGACATNGATCCCCCAGGAGAAAGTCCCAACCCTCACTCACACTGTGAAGAATTTGAGTAAATTTGAACTCAGTGAAGCACACGTTTCTATGTTGGCGAAAGGACACAACTTTGCTTNCATTAATCATGGCCGCGAAAGCCTCAAAACTAAGATTTATATTTTTTATTCAAAAATTTTTTAATTAATTTAAATGACGCATGCGAACAGAGGGATGGTGGTGGCTCAGTCAGTTTCAGGAACCCCCTCCCCTAGTTGGCTGAAAATTGCAATCCTCCGCAGCTGAACCTCCCCCTTCCCTCCCCCCCTCGCAAAGACATAATTTTCGAGATTTGCATTTTTTGACTCAGATAGATTCTGACAACCCCTCCCCTTGTTCAGTAAAATTTGCAACCTTCCGCCATCATACCTCCTCCTCTTACCCCCTCGTGAAATCTTAATTAATGAAATTCTTTCATTTATTTAATTAACGCATGCGAACGGAGGGATGAGGGGTGGCTCAANGTTTCTTGGCTGACCTGACGAAATTCCTCACCCCTAAAGAATCCTTTCCTTCTAGACTCTATGAACTCCCCAATATCCATAAAGAGTCTGTTCCTCTCCGTCCCATTGTCAGCAACATTGGAGCGCCAACTTACCAGCTGGCCAAGTTTCTCACGAAACCACTCCAAAAATTGTCTGGCCTGAATGTTCATACATTCACNGATGAGGGGTGGCTCAAATAGATTTTGAAATCCCCTCCCCTTGGCTAGAATTTGCAACTCTGTGTTATCATGCTCCCCCTAATAAACACATTATAAAATAAATTAAAACAATGTAAAAATAATAATTATTATCTAAAGTTAATCATATGAAAATATATCCGATGTAATTCCTATCTTCTGTGCACTTTTGATTACCTAAAATAAAATAATAAGACGTGCGGCAACATTGCACACCCATTAACTAGCTCGGCAGACGACTGGTCAGACCAGCCTGGCTACTACTACTGTCGACTTTACCGATCCGAGCGGGAAATTGATGCTACCGCCATCTCGCGGCATTCCGCCTACAAGCTTCTATCATCACTGTTAACACTAAAAATTGTTTCATCCAATTGATAAATAACAATGCAATTAACGGTACCAATATGAATAAATACCTCAAATATCACCTTTTATCATGTTTTTAGGGGTCATTCCCTCTTTTCTAGCCCCAAAATCGACCATTAAAATAAACGACGGAACAACGACGCTATATCGTCACTGTGCCGTCGTTGTGGAATCACCAGGGATGGTATGCATCTGTTGCTGTTGATTGATCTATTCAATAGTCCATATGTAATTGTCAAATTTTTGAGTTCTGTGAGTTTTTGATAAAAATTTTGCGTTTCAGCATGGGTCCATTTTTTTCGGATTTTCAATAAGTATTTCCGACGAAAATTTTTCGTTCTTTCGATTGAACATGGTGCCAATTAGCTCACATCATCGAAACTGCTTTAAAATCGCTAAAAAAGTAGAAAATTGTAAGTTGTACCCCCTTCCCCCACCCCGACTGGACATTTTTTCATTTCTTTACCCAAAGTGACTATTTTTACGAAATATATTAGAAAATTAAACTGAGACTCAGATTTGTTGTATCCAAAAAATTTTTTTTCAAATTTCTTTTTTTTTTATTTTTCCCAAATTTTTTTTTGTCTTTATTTCAGAATTAATTATTTATCAACCATTCATGGACTACAATGATTAAGAAAAATTACGAAATTAAGGAGAAAAGTCATTTTAAGTGCAAAACACGATGTTTTTCGGCAAATTACGCATAAGAAAAACGTAAAATCGTTCGTTACGTTCAGATGGTAATTTATGATTTGTTAAACGTAAATTACCATTTGATAAACATAAAAAACGCTTTGTTTAGGCGTAATTTACGTTTAGGTTTTTCTGTGAGCAAACTGTTAGAAAAAAAATGCAATTTCATCGACAGTTGACTAGGAATTTTTAGGGCAGTGACACTGAATGCGATTTAGGGGAAAAAATCATGAAATTGCAGGTTTCACTGAAAATTCAGTAAAATCCCGGAATTTTAAGCAGCATAAAGATGAAAATTCCTTAATTTATTGGAATTTCCAATCTAATATTACTATTCAGAGCCAAACTACCTTGAATCTTCAGTGAAATCTGAAATTTCATGATTTATTCCCCCTAAACCGCATCCAGTGCTGTCGTGAAAATTTAAGAATATATTAACCGGAATTTGCTGGTTTTCTATTCATTTTCGAGGAAAATTAGAACTGAAATTGACAGTTATCTTTCATTTTTCCACAAAATTTTGAATTTTCAATGATGAAATCTCTTGAAATATCAGTTGTAATTAAATTCGATGAAAATTTCCAAACATTGTACCGGAAATATCAGACAAAAATTGTTAACAGTGTACTGCTCTCATTCAGAATCCAAAGAAGCCAACATCACTAAGAGTTGACGCATTGATGCTCTCCTCCAACCCGTCATGAATGTTATGAAGAGCGCTGACTGAAAAACGCCAACGATAACCCACTCTTTCATAAAAAAACCCCTGGACAAACCCCCCCCCCCGGATATCGCTACCCCCCTTTTTGCAAAATTTCCCCTCAAAAATTAAAAAAAGTTTCTAGATTTTAGAAAATATTTTTTTCTGAAATTAAGTATATTTTAGTTTAAATTTAATCCTAATTTTGATAATTAATTTTAAACCATTTTTGTCGAAAATTTAGAAAAAAGTTTCTAGATTTTAGAAACCTGAATGTTAGCAACCACCGTTTCTAAAATTTAGACACTTTTTTCTAAAGCTAATCCACTGTTTTTCTCCGTGTGAATAAAACCCTGAAAAATCGGCTTGAATCAAACCGAAAAATCGGTCTGAATCAAACCGAAAAATCGGCTTGAATAAAACCGATGTCGGCTGAACCCGTTTCTGCTTGAAATAAACCACTTTTCGACTTATATCAGACCCGGAATTCGGATTGGCCTAGTCCAAGTCACTCGGTCTGAATCAAGCCGAAAATCGGTTAGAATCAAACCGACGTCGACTTGAATCAGTACTTTCTTGGGTGGAATCTGATAAGATTCTGAAAAGAGTATCTGGAACCGTATCGAATCCCATACTGGTCAAAAAGATCCGATCCTAGATTTTTAATCATGCATGGATCGAAGTAAACATTACATTTCTGATCCAAAAATGATTAAAATCTATTTCCATCCATCAGTCTCTCATTCTAGCCTGATTTGATTTTGCGCTCGGGTAGTTGTCCTCTCAATGAAATTTTCTACATTTTTTTAAATTCATCGGACAAATCTGCAATAGTGATGCCGCAAGACAAGACAAGGTAAGAGTGAGCTACTCCCTTGTCTTGTCTTGCCATCGAACTGAAACTCTCTCGTCCCTGCTTGTGTTGTTCCATGAGAGAGAACCCTTCTCTTGTCTCAATTTTTCAAGTCAAGAGAACAACTCTCGCCCTCTCTTGTCTTGAATTTCGTTTGAGAATGAAATTACTTGGGCGAAATATTCATTTGATGTCAATTCCTGCTGATAGGTATCCATATATAAACAAATGAATAAATAAATATATAAAAACATAAATGAAGATAAACAAGTGGTAATTGCATTTTTTTTATATCTAGTATGGTTATTTTTGCTAATAAATCAGCAATTTCCACATTTCATTTTGTGATATATCCACACCTCGTGAACTATAATAATGATCAAGTTTTGATTCATATTAAACGATATTTATTTTGAAAAAGTTCATGAAATTTTACGCCACTCAAAATACTATTTTTTTCATACTTATTTCATGTGACCCCCGTTAATTGGAATTGGAATTCTCTATAAATTCTATTAACCCTAGTCTAGTCATCAATCACAACCCTGCGACTTGGTCACCTCGGTGGGGATTCGCCGCCGTGTCATTTCGGCTTTAGCGTTGCCGAATTCACTCTACACTGCCCGGGCGCGTCTAGCGAGTTTCCGGCAATGTCGCGGTCATAGGCAATTCCATTTAACATGAGAAAAAATAATTCATCTGTCCAAAATAATTTATTTCAATTGACAAAGTTGAATTTTTTGAATTTTTCCGATTAGCCAGTCAATTGTAATTAAAGAAAAACGACGCGCGGCGGGGTTTCACTCATAGGGTGACCAATCTAGGGTTAAAATTCTAAGGTATGCTTATTAAAAATCTATTTGTTTGTTGCGCGGATTCGATGAGATATTTGACAGGAAAAAGTTGATAGATTTCGATTTTTCTATGTAAATATTCCCTTAAATTTTTTTTCTGTAACAATACTTAGACATGAATTTTTCAATTTTTTTTCACTCAGATCTTGTAATGCAAAACACAACAAAATATAGCGGAAAAAACTAGGAAAATCCGTGTCCAATAATTTTAATAGAAAAAATCTCAAGAGAAAAATTTGAACACAAACATTGAAATCTATTGACTGTATCCCATTCAATATCTCATAGAATCTGCGCAAGAAATAAATAGAATTTTAACGAGAATATCTTACAATTTTAATAAAATACTGGTAAGGTTTCTATTAACTTTTTCATACGTGTCAAAATTGATCGGCAGATTTTTTACGGCCTTTTTGAGTTCCCTTTTTGGGTCTCATCTCGGCACTCTATCGAACCCTATGCATGTGGCTGTGGATTCTACACTGTACCGCATTCGCACTCCTATAGACCATAAGAGTAGCATGGAAAATCGCAGGAAACCCATGCTGGTACAGGCGGTTACTTTATTAGCAACCTCCCGCTCGCCGGAGCCTTCCGTTGAAAAATACGGTTCCACGGGGAATCGAACTCACAATCTTACGCACACTAGACCTGCGTCTAGCCCATTCGGCCACCAACGTCGGTGGATCGGCAGATTATGTTTATTCGTTCCGATTCACAACTGAGGATCTTCTCAACTGCGCTTGGTGCAACCGGGCCTAAGAAAATTTCTTCATTTAAATTAAATACTTTTTTGTTACTAGGCCCGGTAAAACGCGTTTCTAACCTTGTTTCGCTCGGTAAGATTGCGATTTTCGGGCCAGTAGCGAAAAAGAGTTTGCATCATACACGGAGAGAAAAACAAACAAGTTCGCAAACAAGTCTTACCTGAGCCAACAAAATCGTTAGTTGAAAATTAATAAGAACTGCTCAAGCAGTTTGAAAGCCGATCGGCTGTCAAAAACCACGAAATATTTGGCTCAAAAGGAGGATCTTCCATACAAGATCCTTTTCAGGATAAAAATATCTTTCACAGAGAAAAGTTTATCAAGAAATATTTTGTCTCTAAGTTATAAGACTGTTGTATTATTATTATTATTTTATTCATGAATTCATTTTTTGGCTCTGGTGCACCGTATACATGAAACGAGGGATAGCAGTTTGTTAACTACTATCGCTCGCTACCATGGTTGAGTAGCCAAAACGACCAACTACTATCCCTCGTTTCATATACAACAAGCATTAGCCGGGAGCAAAATACGTATGGGAGCATCGAATAACAAAGAAGTAGTTCTAGAAATTACATTTCTTGGTTGTACATAGAATAAAATCTTTTGAAAAGACCAAATCGACTTTTGCAGCAAAAATGTTTAATCGCGGCACACGTTTCGTATGTTTGGCACAAAAAATCCGTTTTTGTTCATTTTTAACAAACTATTTGTTTGGCACAAGTAAGACTTATTTGAGAACTCGACCGTTTTTCTCTCAGTATAGGTAAAGTGTCTTCCTTAATCCGTCCTAAAATCGAAAATTTTTACCCTTCCGAATGAATGAAAATTTCAATGCTGGAAACTCCAGCATTAATACTTGGTATGTTAAAATCCAACGAAAACTAAACGCTGATGTTTCTTTTTTATGTTGCAGAGGAGGAAATAATTCAATAAACCGCAGGAGAGGGAAAGAACGTTCTGTCGAGTTATGGAGGATCGCTGGAGATAGTCTTTGAATCGATTTGACAGGCTACAAAACATAGGACGACGAAATCAATATCACAAAGAATCCCGCTGACTCGATGATGATTTATTGGTGAGGTGAACCTGTATACAAACTTTATATACAGGTTCTTTGGTATTTCAGGATATTTCTCTTAACCTTTGAGTGGTCACGCTATGGGGGAATCGCAGCAGTTCTTCGATTTTTTTTCTCACATGAAAACCCCATAATTGAAAAATTTATGAAAATTTGTATTCCTATTCTCAACTAAACCGAACGCATTGACAATTTTTTTTGTTCCATACTCGCACCATTCAATTATCAAAATCTTCTGAAAACTCAACTCGCAGAAAATCTCCGTGTTCGACCTCTCAATGTTAAAATTTTGTGCCTAATGAGATCGAATTACAGTATTATCCACACACTATTCTTATTTTATATCCCCACTTCTTTTTCCTTAAAGGTTTAGAATTACTCATAAACTACAAATGGATAATTTTTTCCTATTGTTTTTACAAAAATTGCAAAATACACGGGGCTGCGAATCCCCCATCGTGCGACCAACAACGTTCGGTGAAGAGCTGCGACTACTCAAGAGTCAAATACAGAGGAAGTGAATTTGGACTTGGTGAATAGGATGATATTCTTATGGCTTTTTTTGACAGAGGCTTTGTTATTCAAGTATTCGACAGTATGAGACGAAGAATGGAAAATAAATCTGAAATGGATTTACAACTCGTGCCTTGAGTTTCTTTGCAAGAAGAAAACGAAGTGTATTCAATATGTATAAGGCGCATATTTCATGCACACTTTTTTGCATAAGTGACTTACGCAGAATGGTTAGTCTGCATTCATCAGTGGATCTTCTGTTCAAGTTACTGCGCTTTGGGGGATGGGAGAAGAAATTGCAAGAAAACATGAAGAATATAAAAATCTCCTGAAATCACTCATTTTCGACATATCAATACGATTAACGCCATTAAGTCACCTTTGATTTAACCCATTCTGTCCCTCATTTCTCATTACCAAAACATTTTGTTTAGAAATAGGACTGACAAATTTTGTAACAATGTGTGATAGCGTCGCAAATTCAGAAAATCGTTCCCCCACCATTTTTTCAAGAAAAAATGTTCTCTTCTAAGTGAATGTTAAAAATTTACATAAGATAAAAGGCTGAGGGGGCATGGAAATCATTAGCTCCAACGTTTGATGTTTCGAAGTATGGTAAGAAAAAGTGGTAAAAAATCTCTAGAAATTGCGGAAGTCGAGGAACAAAGCAGAAGACGAAGAAATTCAGCGTTGGAATTTCACTCCCTCTTCCTCTAACAATCTCAAAGGAAGACATTAACTCCTCTGAAATATTGTTTCAATCTCGCCATGAAAATACCGCCTGAAAGGTTCCATGAATCAATGTTAACATGAAAGTGACCACCGAAATAGCGTTAATTTCATAAAGATTTTATAGTGAAATAAATGTGATACTTTTCCGAGAGAATAAACCATGAAAATATCCAATGTCGAAGTACGGAGGCTGAAGTTATTACCACATTCTCTTCCTCCACACCAACATTTTTATAGTATTTTTCTGAGAATCTACTTGAGAGGTAGATTCTACCTGTTGTAATAAATTGTAGTTCTCATTTGGGTCAACAGGTCATTGACAATAAGTTAATTCTGATTAAATTCTCAACTGATGAGGTAGAACGTAACAGAAGCGAGGGGGACAAGATAAATTTTTCGAAATATTCATAACTTTGAAACTAGTGATGGAAGTAGAGAGTATTTGAATATTGGTATGAATGATTCCCTGAAACCAAATATTGTGAACGTCTGGACAATTGAAGCCATTGAGTATTGCTATTCAGATTTTCTTAGTCGTGAAAACAGCTCTCCAACAAATTGGATCAGTTCGAACGGAGGTTCGCTTAGTTTAGTGGATTATAGGAGTTTTGAAACATTAAAATTAATTGTTTCAATACTATGGCACCGCAACTGATCAACTGAATACACTGAACGTGCGTTTCTGTGGAATCATTTTTTTGGGTAGTGTAGGCATATTGAACTCGGAAAGTATTGAGAACTTCAACAGAGAGTAATGAACGAAAGGCACAGAGCAATGACCCATTCTCGGATGACACAACTTTAATAGTTAACCAGTTAGGTTTTCGCATACTTCTCGAAAGAAGCCCTCGTCACGAATATGCTTCGTGGATTTGAATAATCGATTATCGCTCTCATACCATTATCCAACCGGTTTAAAAAATGGTACCATTATCAATGCGCCCTAGTAGAAATTGAAAGTCGATTTACTGTCACTCTGGATGTTTCTGGGCGACATTACGTGTCGGGACGACGAACCATAAGGACGTCTGGCGAACACGCTCCATAGGTAGTGTGGGAGATGGCCCCTCACTATGTGCCGGCGAGTCTGTGAGCAAGCTTCTAATTATGACTGCACTTCAAAAACTACGTTCGGTTTATGAGTTAGAAATGGGCTGTTGAATTGGAAAAATGAGGAAAATGTGAAAAAATCCTGAGGCGAGTGACGGTGGACAAAATCCGACTCATAACTATGAAAATTGCCCAATGTCTGATCACCATAACCTCTGAAAAATTAACTCATTTGTTTAATAACTCATTTGTTGGTTTAATTGTTAAGTTTTAAAAAACGTTTTACACTAATTTATCAATCAGATGAGAAGAGTCAGAAAAAAAAAACAAAATTCCTATCACTGTTTGTCAAGATTTTCTCCTAGAATCAATTGTATTGCAAATAAAGAGATAGGAGAGAGTGGGGGAAAATGAAACAGCGAGGCGAAATGAAACATGGGGCGAAATGAAACAGTCGAAAAATGACTGATGTAATTCAAGCAACTTATTCCATAGCCTTTGTCCTATCTCATGCAGGTGACCTTATAAAAACGATAGGGCCAAGTTCGACGCAAGCGAGCCCAAAAATAATTTTTGCACAAGTAATTTACACAAATTACCCTGATGGGTTCTTTACATTTTTACATTAGTTCGAAAAACTTGCAATTTTCGGTTACTGGAATGTTTTGTTTTATTCCGAATGACAAAGAGGCAGTGTTGGGGCATTCAAATATTACATCACATTTTTTGGACTTTTTAGATCTCTCCCCTCCCTCAGTCACAAGCCGTCAGAAAGATGGACCCCCTCCCCCGTTTTTATGGCGAATTCTTTACTTGTTTCATAAAATTGAATTTAAAAATCGAAAATAACGAAAAGAAGGCAAAGAATTAGTTGAACATTTAAATCTTTAGACGATCCTCTTTAAATTCTTCATGACTTATTAACCTGTCAGTAGACGCGCGGTTCCACCAGAATTCTTGACGTGATGAGAGAATCCCTCATCGGCTTCTCGTAAGAATAGAGTCAAATATCGCCACAGGTAGCGCTGTTTGGGGTTCAGCGGCACGAGTCCCGTATCGGTAACATGTGAAAAATTTCAGTCGAGCTGAAGAAAATATTTTTTTTCTAGTCAACCCTGACCGATAGACGACTTTTATCACCACCAGAGTTAACTAGAAGAGTTACTTGGAACAATTAGGAAATTTCAGTAAAATATTTGCACTTCTAGAGTATATTTCCTATGGAGTGATAATTTTTGTTAGGGAAAGGCTCATAGCGCGCCTACTGACGAGGTAAACTGTTGTTTTCACAGCATTCTAAAATATCTCTCCATAAATTTCTGAAAGAACTGGTGAAACTTCTGTTGTTTTGAATTAGCGATTTCCTCAATTAAAAATAGGAAAAAATTATGCAACGTCACAACTCATGAAGAAAACGCCCTCTCCTCCTCTTCATCACAAAGCATCACAAACCACGTTCCTCCCTCCTCCTTCTTAAATGGTGTGACTTAATATTTCAATGGCGCCTGTTCGGTACTTGAATGTCATAAACAATAGTATATTATGTTTCTAGAACAGATAAACCACGAATTCTAATTTCACTTCGTTTGATTTAAACGCGGTTTTCGATACTTGGGATATAAAATACTATTTTAACTTTACATGGTGTAAATTCATAGTATTAAAAAAAATCAACGATTCCTTGAATTTTCCAGTAAAACAGTTTTTACCTCTCAATTCTGGAGTCAAACGCATGAAGATGTTACCTCGTAAACGGTTAATTTCATGGGAATCACCCTTGTAGAAATCTCTCTGCTCAATAGGCGCTGGTTATACAGCCAAGACGAGGCTGAGTTACAAGTCATAGAGAAGAGCGATGAAAACGTAAAGAATTCAATAGAGATCAGTAGATAATGAGGTTCGACCCTCCTGACGTGTGGCCCTCATGAAGTATAACCTTCGACGTGTGATCCTCGCGAAGTATGAAGTTCGTAACTTATAACCTTCGCACGACATGATCTTCGTGAAACTTCACGGTTTATGATCCCGAGTGGATATTGCTTCAGACGATCCTGAGACTTGCTGAGGTCTCGATATGTCGGTGGTCAGATTTAACTGATCAGATGGTACTTGATGAGGAACTGATTACTTCTTGTCCTGATTCGGCGAACCTGATCTGCCCCTGAGATCCGTCCGCCTGCAATCACTCTGATCAAGTTAGCATTAGGTGGACCCGATCTTAAACTGAGGTCCGCTCACCTGCATTTATTCTGATTAGAATCGCATCAACTCGGCCTGATCTCAAAACGAGTAGTCCGTCTACAATTGCTCTGATCAAATTTGGATTACGTGGGCCTGATCTGAAACTGAGATCCGTCTGCTTGCAATCATTCTGATCAGTTTCTGATGAGGTAGACCCAACCTTAAGTTGAGCCCGCCGCCGGCAATCATTCTGATCAAATTTGGATTGGGTGGCCCTGATCTAAGACTGAAGTACGTCCGTTTGTAATTATGTGGATCAGTTAGACATAATTTCACCCTAATGTCAGGCTGCCTCAGTTTAATCTGATTCGGATCCGGTCCACCTGGTCTCAATTTTAATGATCCTTTTTCAAGAATCCATTTTTCAATATCAAATGTGACGGTGGAAGAAGAGGGTGTATATATACAGTGTCACCAATATATAGTAAACGTATCAAAGTTATACATAACTTATCATGAATGCACCAAGTTTTCGTTTATTCATCAATGTTATTATTATTGTCATCTTCATTATCAATAGATCATGTAAATAAAAATTACCTGAAAAAATATTACTCTTTGGAACATACGGGAAAATTTTCAAAAATCATAAATAATTCCAAAGTTAACGAATACTGATTCATGTAGGCAATGTGGAGTCCCCTTGACAATAGTAACGCTATAGTCTAGTGATTAGGGCATGAGATTAGTAATCGTTGGGTTCCCGGTTCGATCCTCGGCATCGGTCAAAATAAAGTTGTTTCAGTGGTAATTACGTTAAGAATTCATAAAAAGCGGCGATTAACAATGAAAAAAGTTAATTATCTTTTGTTTTGAATTAATCACTGTGGATATATAATTACTATTGATAACGATGAACAGGTCATCCGGTTCGTATGCGTTTGGCTTGATCAAGTTGAGATCAATTCGCCCCGATCAAATCCGGATTGGTCAGAGGCATTGCCTGTTTGATCAAATCCTGATCCATCAAGTTAATCAAAACCGGATCCGCGGTCAGGTCTGACTTGATCCGTACTTGATCAGCACCTGACCAGAATTTCCACTTGGGATAAAATATGACTTTATAAGGTTTTTCACACTTTTTACATTTATTACGTAAATTACGAGTTTTTTTATAATAACATGTAAATAATTGCTGTCGACAGTTGTCCAACCCTGCACGCAAGAAAAAATTCAATGAAAAAACCTAGCGAATTCACTAGACAATTCTGTTCGATTTCTGTTGAACTTTCTATTAGTTGTTGGCCGATTCTATTGAAATGTTCAATAGAAAACACTCTATAGAAAAAGTAAATAGAATCCGATTTTTCTATACAACTTATACTATTGAGATATTTTCCATAAAATTTCCTCGGCTCAAAATTTTGCAAGTTTTCTTGTTTGATTTTCTTGATAAAAAAAAAGAAGAATAGAATGAAAAAAAACTTGGAAAATTTAAGCCGAGGACTTTCTATAGAAAATACCTCAATGGAAATCCAATAGAATTGTCTAGCGAAATCACTTGGTTTTTCTATGAAATTTCTACGCATGTGTGCACCCGGGACAAGATTTTTTTGTAGTGATTTTCAAGTTTCCGAGTTTAAAAAGTATACAATAATAATTTCGGAACGAGGAATCGTGAGAAGCAATACCGAATATTTTTACATTATTATTTTATTATCTGATACAAGATGTTCGCATACCTACACGCACGAAAAAATTTAATAGAAAAACCTATCGAATTCGTTGGAAAATTCTATTGAATTTCTATTAAATTTCGTATTAGTTTTTGGCTGATTCTATTGACATATTCTATAGAAAACATTCAATAGAAAAAGTCAACAGAATTCGATTTTTCTATATATAACTTATTCTTTTCATATATTTTCTATAGAATATGCTCAACTCAAATTTTCTAAGTTTTTTTCATTCTATTTTTTTTCTTCTCATCAAGAAAATCAAACCAAAAAATTTAGAAAATTTGAGCCGAGGAAATTCTATAGAAAAATCTCAATAGAATAAGTTATATAGAAAAATTGAATTCTATTGACTTTTTCTACTGAATATTTTCTATTGAACATTTCAATAGAATGGGCTAAAAACTAATATGAACAGTTCAATAGAAATTCAATAGAATTTTCTAACGAATTCGATAGGTTTTTCTATTAAATTTTTTCGTCCGTGTATACTTGAAGCAGTGTTCAGGTGTACTGTATATTTTGACATTCATTTTGATGAATTATTATCATTTTTAAAGGAATATATTTTAAGCTATAATCAGTAATATTTAGTGTTTCATGTTCAATTTCAGCAGGATTGCCCAGAAGTATCGTCGTTTGTGAGAGATATGCAAATTTTTGTGAATTGACTTTTTAAAATTATCTCAATAACTGGATTGGTGAATCTGGTTTTATACATTAATTGTATCAACGCAAATAATCGAAACGGAACCTGCTTGATTTTTATTTGGAGCCATTTGGGTACGATTTTTTTTGTTGAATTTAAAGAAAAGTTGAATATTCAACCCAATATTGTATGAATTTGCAATGACTTCTATAACAACACGGTTCAAGTGTGTTATCAGAATCCAATTTCCTAGAAGAGATAATTTTCATGGTTGGATAATAAGAAATAATTTCCACGTTTTCGCTCATCTTGTGAAGTGAGTACTCCTACCACCAACATTTAGTTGCTTTAAGATATAGTAGAACGGAGTTATTCCTCATCCCAAAGCTCTTTCAATCCAAGAAGAATACTACCTCGAAGTTCTATTGCCCAGGAAATCAAATAACGTTCTCTCATGTATTTCATTTTATTCCATTCCGAACATTCTATTTCTGGGCAAAAATCAAATAATATTTATGTATAATAATATGAATTTCTCAAGAGGATTTGGTGACTCATTGATTTGGACAACTGATTTTGATCTGAAGTGGATTCATTTTATCTGAATTAAGGGAACAGTTCTTTTAATTAGTGCACTTCAGTCAAAAATCAGCTCATAGGAAATAGTTTTAGAGCCACCGGTGTTAGTGAAATTTGTATAAAAATAGTTTTCATATTGACAACTTAGTAACAAAGTCACTTAACTACAAAAAACGGCGATTTCAAAAAGTAAAGTGTCGTATCTCCAAAAAATGCGCTATTTCTGCTCGGTATTGGAAAAATCATCGAAATAAACATTTTTAATTTTTTGGAACAGACCAACGTATCTCCAATTATTTTCGATCAAACAAGCGTAACTACAACTTACGTTCTTATGTTACAAAAAATTGTAAACTTTTAAATCATCGAAAAAATTGAAAATGTACGGATTTGGTAGATATGTTGTTATGACTTGTATGTGTAACAAGCAAACGTACCTCCCACAAACACGAAGAAAAAAAGTGGATTAGCTTTAGGAACAACTTTCTAAATTTTAGAAAACGTGGTTTCTAACCTTCACTTTTCTAAAATCGAGAAACTTTTTTCCAAGTTAAAAAAAAATCGTTCAAAAGTAATGATCAAAACTCGGATCAAAACAAACAAACATATCTGCGGATGTTCGGGAGATAGGTTGCTCTTTTATTTAGATGATCATTACATACGTTTCTCTGACTCCCATTTCTCGGAGATACGTTTCTTTGTTCCGAATTAATTTTTATATGCTAAAAGTGTTGAAAAAACCCTGATATATGCAAATCTTAATGAAAATGGGGGTACATTTTTTTCACACAAATTTTCAGAAATTTTGAAATTTTGGGAGATAAGCGACTCTGTTACTAAGCTGCCGATATCTCTCATTTTTTCTACCAAAAATATCCTTATGTTATGAAATAATCCTATCAAGAATTAAGTAATTTCCTACCAAAGTATTCCCTACTGACTCATTTGTAGCGATGGCAATTCCCGGAGAAAAACATGCAGGAGGAGAAATTTTTTTCAAGTTCTCCTCGCGGAAAATCAATATTTCAATAAAACAGTTGCCTATGAAGGATATCTCTAAGTGGGTTTATCGTAGGAAATATGAATTTTCATAAACATTCGTGGTGAGGGGACTCCTATATAAAATGTCCCCCCCCCCCCAGAGAATCAGGATCGTTTTCCAATAGAAATTATTCGTACAGCTTATCAACCACTTATGATTCTCTATTTCATGGTGAAGCATTCAAACGGATACCCCTAATTTAGCATTTTCTTTAAATGTGAATTTATAGAAAAAAGGCCCAATGTTTTCAGGAGGAATTGTTTATAGACCTCACATGAAAAAGTCTCTTAACTCATGAGACCAATAATTTCATACATTACAAGATGTAATAAATTGACTTGGTCCTGAAGCTTACCACTTGACTGCTCGATTCATTGAGAAAATTTTCTATATTTTTGTTATGTGGCTTTGTCACGTTCAGATCGTTTATTTGGCTTTATATTGACCTCTAATATTACTCCTAAGAAATATCGAAAGCTGCCAAGTTTCCAAAACTTTCGTAAAACTTTCAGAGGTGACGGAGTTTGGAATAATGCTGTTAGAACAACAACTAGTTGTCACTTTAACATGTTGAACATCTTAGTCCTGTACGTGGCTTGACAACTTTGTTCACGAAATCGCAAGGGTCCTTTTACGACAGTCACAGAGATAGAGAATCTTCCAATTACCTCGTTCGCTCACTTGCCCGAGTTCCACGCACGAAAAAAAATCATAGGCAAACCTAGGTAATTCATTAGAGAATTCTACTGGATTTCTATTCAACATTGTATTAGTTTTTTGTCAAATAAAAATAGTCGATGAATATATTCAATAGAATTTGATTTTTCTGTAGAACTTATTTTATGGAATATTTTCTATGGAAATTACTCGTTTCAAATCCTGAGTTTTTTTGTTGAATTTCTTCTATGAAAAGAGAAGAAATATGGAGTAGAAAAAATTTAGAAAATTCAAATCGAGGAATCCCTACAAAAAATGTCTCAATACAAAAAGTTCTATCGAAAGATGAAAGTCTACTGATTTTGTCTAGAGAATAGTTTGTGTTGAACATCTTCTATTAAAAAATGCGCTGTAAAGCTGCTTCAATAATTTCTTTACTAGAATCCGCTAAAAACTCATAGAATTCAACAGGATTGCAGTAGAATTTTCTATCGAATTCACTACGTTTTTTTACGATTTTTTTTCGTGCGCGTTCTTTTAATTAATGTCGAATATGATATTGCATTCCGACTTTGAACGTTTATGCATTACTCGCTTGATTCTTTTAGTAATGAAGTGAAAAAACGTAATGAGTTGAATTTAAAAATGTTAAATAAAACGTTGTTTCGAGAATTAACCAATTCGAATGAACAAAAGTCGTAAAAATAACGTGGGAAAAATGAATATGCGTCATTTGAATTGCACTCGTTTGTTTACTTTTTTCTGCTTCCAAACGGAAGCATTGTAATCGTTCAAATTTAAGGTTTAGATTTTTTGTGTTATATCGACCCATTATGATCTAAAAAGCCTGAAAATGAAATTTTTAGACCATGTCCGTATGTATGAATGTATGTGTGTGGTAAAATTTTTGTTCAATTGTTCGCTACTGAATGTATGGAATTGAATTTTTTTTTAAATGAAGATATTGTTGAGCCCTATCGATCGCCATTAATTAAAATTTAATTCATCGATTAGTTTCTTCAATTTGTGAATTTTGTCGAAAATCGATTGTCCCACGATAAGCAGAAAAAATATTCTGAATTTATTGAACGATAGTTTAAAAAAAAAATTTGGATGTCCTTTTGACCGAGTTCAGAGATAAAGGCGATAACAACAATCGTTATTTTGATTTATTCCAAAATTCTCAAAAATTGTGTATTTTTTGAAAATCAGAATTCCGAGGATATTATTGAATATTATGCTTCAAATGAATTCAATCATAGCCTAAAATGTATGTTTTAATGCCTTTTAATGATTTTAGTTTTATGATGATTTTTGAAAATTGTGAATTCTACATGAATTTCCTTGAAAGTGAGCTTTCTGATGGTTTCTTCAAATGTGATGTCTCAAATTCATTCAAGTATGTGTAAATAAAATTTTTCTATTAACATGTTATTGAAGAGTGAGGGTAGAGCTAGAACTTTAAAAAACACAATCGGTTGTACGGAAGAGAAGGGATAATAAGAATAATGGGGCTATGATAACATTCAACTAAGTTGAAAATCTGACAAAGTTAGATAAACGGAAATTTTATTCCATTTAATAAAATGAAATAAACAATGAATTATACATGATAGAAGGAAATGATGTGCAGGATAACCATGCGGAAGCATATTGCTAATTTATTAGCATAAATAACTATACTTATGAAATACAAGAGCAATTTCCGACTTATTTAATCACGAGTTCATTGATTTTACACCGGGAAATTTAGGGAAATCTGAGAAATATTGAGTAAATCTCGAGGGAATGTATATATATCACGCAAGTTGCGAATAAAAAAAGTCAGGAAAAGAGACTAATTTATGAATGTCATCGTATTGCCAGCACTTTATATTTGATATTGAAGATACAAATCGATAAATGCACAGCTAAAAGTTTTCCGAAATTGAAGTAAGAGTTGAATATGACTTGTTAATCTTGTCAATTTGAATTTAATTTGAGATCAAATTTTTCACGCAATATTATGTTCACTTTGCGAAATTTTATAAAATTTCAACCACAGCTTCAATTTTCCAATTCATTGGGTAAAGTAAACAATAACTTGGATTAAAGTTCCAAACCATTCAGTATTCAGAACAATAATTACCCGCAATTAATTTTCGTAATTAATTGCGAGTTTAACCATCGTACCCTTATTGAAGAATTATCTAATTTATTAATAAGAACATTCATGGGAATTTCATGCTCAATTAGCTATTATTAAAAATTTCAAAATTTTATGCAATCAATGTAAAGAGTATTGTCGATTCTTTACTCGAATATTTCCAAAACAAAGACTAAATGGCTCCGATAGAAAAAGTCAGCCAGAATAATTGTAAAGTAGAAAGTATTTTATTTTATGAGATTTACTTTTATATTTTTCTCGCAAGAAACATAAACAAGTGGGAAATTGCTTTTGCATCAATAGACTATAATTTTTTTGTTAATAAATTAGCAATATACTTCCGAATGGTTATTTTAGACACCATATACTTTTAGATTATATAATTCATCGTTTTATAGCATTTTATGAAATTCAATGGAATGTTTTCGTTAATCAATTCTGTTATATTTTTAATTTAGTTTAATATTTTATGAGATTTCAAATATGAAATATATATATACTATCAATTTATTCGATGAAAGTAAAGTCAAAGTAGGTCATTTTAATGATAATGGAATCAATATTAACCTTTCGTTTTTCTTTATTCAAATAATCAGTGGAAGTAAATTTTCCAAAAGTTGGAAAATCAACAAACTTTTGAATGCTATGAGAATAATTTCCGCATTTCTTTCATTAAGAATGAAAGAATGATGCTATCTATATTATGGAATGAATTTGAAACATCATATTTGAAGAAACCATAAGAAAGTTCACTTTCAGAGTAATTTATGAAAAACTCAAAAGTTATCAAAATCCTCGTAAAAATCAACCCAGCGAATATTGGTATCATAACGATCATTCAACTTTAAAGAAGTAACTTTGAAACAAATATTATCAGCTATCATTGAATAAATTTAATACCATAATATCTAAAGAAATCTTCGGCATTGTAATTTTTATAAAATACTAAATTTTGCAAAATTATTGCACAAATCAACACAACGATTATAACTATCGCCTTCATCTTCGAATTCGGTTGAAGAGACATCCAAATAATTTTTCAAGCCATTCTTCAATGAATTCAGAAATTCATTTTTAAATTATGATGGGACACCCGATTTTTTTAAATTCAAAAATATAATATATGGATTAAATTTTAATTAATCTCGATGAATGGGGGTCAACAACACCTATATTTTTTAAAAATTATTCAATTCCATCGATTTATTAGCAAATAATTTAAGGGAAAGTTTGTCACATACATACAAACGAGAGGGTTTAAAAATGACATTCGGAGTTTTTGGATCATGATAGTTTGACATAACACAAAAAATCCGAAACTCAAATTTGAACGATTACAATGCTTCCATTCTTCCGGATTAGTGACCTCAAATTCTCAGTTCCACATAACTAGATCAGTAGTGTTGATTGCCTTATTAAGAAATTATTCACAAAATTTTGAAATAAAAAATTTATTTTCGAAAAACTCATGAATATTTCTCATGAATCCGGACTGTAGATGTTTGTATTGGGAGTCTAAAGTTTCAAAATACAAATCAGAGATCTTTCACAATAGGGTTCACACCTCAAACTAATCGCAAATAAGAGTTGTACTGAATCTGTTTTCAGTTTTTTTGCCCATGAAGTTGCCACATTATATCATTTGGATTTTTACTATTTTAAAAGTATTTTATAAAATCACCAGAATGTAAATAAATTTCGACGAAAACACTAGTTTTATTTCCAAATTCAAACTTGGATGTAAATCCATTCAATTTGACAAAACTTGGAAATTTAATAAATGAAAAAATGAATTAGGACCGGTTGCGTCAAACTCTCTTGGCTATTCAAATGATAGGGTCAAACTTATTCTGGTGTAAACTACATGTCCCAACAGGTCGTTAACTGCTGATTTAGTTAACTGAAGCTAATACAACTGGCTCATAATTGATTCGAAAAAAGTTAATAATCTGTTGAAACGAGAGAATAAAATCCTAGGTCAGGAACTATAATTTCTAATTTCAAATGTATACTAAAAGAATCACTACATCACTACGCCGAGTATAATTTGCAGAATTTTTGAATGAAGAATTCACTTTCAACGAAAGCTTTAACGAAACCAATTTTCACCCATAAATCCTTGTATCAAAAACTTGATTTAATTCAATTCTATTAGTTTCAAAAATGAATTGGAAAACCGATTAACGCGGTAAATGCAAAATTAATTAATTAAAATATTCAGAACTTACCAAAAAATCACAAGAATTGTAGCGAATTTGATTTCGAACGATAGAACCAGACGATACTCGTGCAAAGGACGATACCAAAGTGATGCTAGAAACGTACCCGCAGATGCTTTTATATAAAACTCCGCGACTTGGCGCCGCGTAGGTACGACCTCCTCTCCAACCCCTGAAATCCTCCCTCAACTAGCCAACGTCGTCCAATCACCAGTCGACCTATGCTCCCACACGTCGTCGCCCCTCACCCGTCGTGTTTATTCGAAACCACCGCCGCTAGCATTCACGTAAATCCGCACTTTTTACCCCTCAAATATTCTTCAACACAACTCAACTCTCCTTAAATACAACTACGCGCCACAGGTGCTCGGCCCATTTTTCCCTTACTCATCATTTTCAGCCCCCTGAACTCCTCTTTCCATTCAAACCTTAGTATAGGTTCACTTAAATAATTCATTGAAAAAATTCATCATTCATTTTTTTTTCATTCATCGCAGTATTTTCTCTAACAGAATGAATAATTTGGAAATCGTACCAACTGAGGGAAAGTTTTTGTGAATCTTTCATTTCTGACAATATTTCTATATTGTATGGCCCTTGCACAAAAATGAAATTGTCAAAAAAATTCATTGCCAGCACCATAAAAAATACTGTGCACTCAAGGAAAAATTATGGTGCTGCATGATCAAATCTTCGAAAAAACCCCATCAATGCTAGGTAAAGCAATAATAAGAATGGGTTTGGGCTCGTTCTTTGTTGGTTTTAACTATGTTATTTCTTTCGATAGGCGTATAATTTTCCGAAATTTATGCTTCATTTTTGGAGCATAAACACTCCCGAGTCGAAATTTTACCGGGTTTCCCAACGTAGTTTCAAGATCCACTGGTGGGTTTAGGACGTTGAAAATATGTTGTCCAGTGTACAGGCTCAAATGCACTGATTCAACCTACTTTCGACGTAAATACCGTCTCTTTTTTCCATTTTTTCCAGATTGTACGTTAAAATTAAGTTGAAACTAAACGTATCCCCAACGTTCCTCCACCGTACATTCTTTCCTTCCTTCCCCCCCCCCTTCCCTCTTCACACTACCAGTTCCATTCTAACATCGATTAATTGATTAAATCTTGCATAAATTAATCGGTGGAAGAATGGCAAAAATATAAATATTATTAACTCGGTGAAACAAAAATAGAGAAAAACGGATCGGTCCATTGGTTCTCGAGATATTCCTGCTTGTAGTTCTACCGTGTTCCCTTTCGGTCGCCCATCCTTTTTCTGGTTTTACTCGCTACTGCTCAAGCTCAGTCATTGGAGGATGTCCCGGTATGCTTCTGAGCCGTACAGTTGACTTGACTTGACTTGACTTGAATAATATTTATTGTCTTCAATAATTTATACAGTTATATACAGTATATACAATATTAAACCTACAATCTAGATCACCAGCCTAAGGCTATACATCTAATCCAAGTGATGAGTTATTGATTTTCAATTGCATTTATTGATTTTGAGGAACATAGAAAAATACGAATAAGGAAAAATCACTTCTAAAAAACTTTACAAACGAGGATTTGAGTGGCGGGGGGGGGAGGGGGATAGGGAGGANGGGGGGGGGGGGGGGGGGGGGAGGGGGATAGGGAGGAAATTGGGAATAAGGGAAAGGAGGGTTATAACATAGGTTATAACAGGTCTGATGATACCTTTGTATAAGGTTAATTTGAGTTTTAGGCTACGATCCGTAGATTTAAGTAGATTGTAAAGTCTGATAAGAATTACTTTAGCTTTGGCGTTCATTGCTCCTATATGATTTTTCCATATTAGCTTGGAATGTATTTGTAAGCCTAAGTATTTTACAGACCCTGGTGATCCAGGAGCCACGGTATTTGCGTGGCTGTTGCGTGGCTAATAGGATTGTCATTTTCTGGAGCTAAAAAGGGGGAAATGATATTTGAAAACACAATAAACGTGGATAGACGAATTATTAGTTTATATTTGCACTGTTTATAACATTGTTTTCTATCAATTGATTGAAATTAATGTGAGTGTATATAATGATAAAACAAGACTCGTAGGGGGAATGCCGGGAGATGGCGGCAGTGTCGATATCCCAACGGGGTCGGTCAAGTTGAGAGGATCCCAACAGAGGTGGGGCGCCACGGTCGATTCTAACGGCTGGGCGAGCTGCCTGTGCCGGTAACTCGGCAGTAGGGCCAGAAGAAGAATATCGATGGATTTTTCGAGTGGGGGACAAGCATATGAGTGGGAATTACGTAGAGTGGGGGTATCCTGGGCAGGGAAAACATCTGCTAGAAGCCCTATAGCAGTCCCGCTGTCACAGGGGTAGGTTCGAAGGGGGGTTTGTGTCCTCCTTGTCCTCAATGTTTACTTTATGTTTTTCCGTTGATTCATTCGCCCGCTAATTAATATTAAGGGATGAGACGAGGACTTTTCGATGGAGAATTAGATTCCCCATCTATCAACCCCCGTTTCATCCCTTAATCTTTGTTATAAAAAAATTAAAACTGCGACGAAAGTCACGGTGCTATGAGAAACCCAATGGTTTCTCGGCGCAGAGTGCCACCCCAATAATTCGCCCGCCAATTAAAAAATCGTCTCTCCCCTCCTAATTAACATTAAGGAATGAAACCAACGCTGTTCGATGGAGAATTAAATTCCCCATCCAGCAACCCCCGTTTGATCCCTTAATCTCTGTAATAGAAAATTAAAAACTGCGACGCAATTTACGGCGCTATGAAAAACTTAATGGATAACTCGCCCGCCAATTAAAAAATCGTCTCTCCCCTCCTAATTAATATTAAGGAATGAAACCAATTCTGTTCGATGGAGAATTAAATTCCCCGTACAGCAACCCCCGTTTCATCCCTTAATCTCTGTAATAAAAAAATAAAAACAGCGACGAAAGTCACGGCAAAAATATATTTATTCCGCTCAAAAATATCGAAATAACTTCGTCTAATAATATAAGATACGTGGAGTCAACGTATAGTTTGATCTAAATAGATAAATAATTTGTCGCCTCAAAATCTGTTTCTTTTCACGTACACAAGTCAAGCGGAAAAGAAGTACACTATTCCGCTGATTACAAAAAAGCTTCGTAAAAGGTTTCGAAATTTTCTGTGAATCAGAGGTTTGATCTGCTCAAACTTATCCGTTTGTGACCTTAGAACTGGACTTTGATTTCTCACTCAATCACTATCAATGGCGGAGAAACAAATGAGTAATATTGGAAATAATAGAGAAAGTCGCAGTAGAGATTATACAGTCGTATTTTTGCTGAAAGAATGTTTTTTCTGTCAGCTCAAACTTTTGCTTCAGGGAAAATTTTTTGGTTTGCAGTCAAACAGATTATTATCATGATATTTGAATCTTGTTATTCTACTCGAAAGAATATGTATTCATATGCCCCTGTCAGATTTTCAAGTGGAAAGAATAAATTTTTTGCTGCAGAATATTTTCTCGTGGGGAATAATAATCTTGAGACCAGAAAATTTTGTACAGGTGAACATTTATCTTTTTGACACTGCTGCTACGTTCACCTCGTGTCAAAAAGTGCCTTTTCGTTTACTCGTAAACGAAAAGTCTTTTCGTTTACTAGTAAACGAAAAAAGGCACAGTTCGCCACTCGCTGAACGTAACATCACTGTCAAAAACTATTGTTCGACACATGTGAGACAGGAATTTTCAGCTCGTGTGATTGGCAGCCCTCGGCTTCGCCTCGGGCCGCCAACTTCACACTCGTGAAAATTCTGTCTCACTCGTATCGAAATATACTATTTCGGCAGAGGTAATTTTTTCTCTCAGTGAATGAAAAACCTAATAATCTCTCGGCGCAGTGACTCCCGATAACTCGCCCGCTAATTAAAAAATCGTCTCTCCCCGCCTAATTAACATTAAGGAATGAAACCAATGCTGTTCGATGGAGAATTAAATTCCCCATCCATCAACCCCCGTTTCATCCCTTAATCTCTGTAATCAAAAAATAAAAACTGCGACGAAAGTCGCGGTGCTATGAGAAACCCAATGGTTTCTCAGCTCAGAGTGACATCCCAATAATTCGCCCGTTAATTGAAAAATCGTCTCTCCCTTCCTATTTAACATTCAGAAATGAAACCAATGCTGTTCGATGAAGAATTAAATTCCCCATCCAGCAACCTCCGTCGCATCCCTTAATCTTGTAATAAAAAAATTGAAACTGCGACGAAAGTCACGGCGCTATGAGAAACCCAATGGTTTCTCGGCGCAGAGTGCCACCCCAATAATTCGCCCGCTAATTAAAAAATCGTCTCTCCCCTCCTAATTAACATTAAGGAATGAAACCAATGCTGTTCGATGGAGAATTAAATTCCCCATCCAGCAACCCCCGTTTCATCCCTTAATCTCTCTAATAAAAAAATAAAAACTGCGACGAAAGTCACTGCGCAATGAAAAACCTTATGGTCTCTCGGCGCAGTGACTCCCGATAACTC